>NC_055968.1:22638017-22921068 GCF_018492685.1 Alosa sapidissima | reverse complement strand
GCAGGTAATTGTGTCTTTTTCCGTCCAGTAGTTAAAGCAAATTGGACCCGTGAAACGCCTGTCTTGCTGTAGCCTAGTATCTAGCGTTCACCACACACGAGCGAGCTGTATGCGCCTTCCTAACTGGCCAGACAGACCTAACTCGGAGCCTCCGCATCCCGTCGGCTAAGTGTAACTTGTTTATATGGAGAGGCTTTCTGAAATGAAGCTGATATTTCATGAATTGTAAATTAGGGCCGTTCTCTCCAGCGAAACGTCGCCCAAATGTTTTCACTCTGCTTAAAAGCAGCACTTTTGTTTTTTTGTTTTTACTTTGTGCTTTGTGTTTCATCTTTTTTTTTCCCTTTTTAAAAAAAAAAAAAAAAAAAAAGCTTTTTACTCTAATGATATTTTCTAACATCTATTTTAGTTAAGCTTACTTGTGGTAGTTTCACTTGGTGTACACCAAGTGGTTTTTGCCATGCTGTGTCACCTTTAGAATCTGTTGAGAATCTAAACAAATCTGGCGTCTTAATCAGAGATCATTTTTCCCGACCTGAAAAAAATACCTGTATATGAGAGCTTTATGTTAACTCATGTTATCTTGTAGCCTATTTCTTCACATTATTTTACATTCGACTGCTGATATTTACAGGGTCTTCCTGATTCACTGCACTGGTTTTACTAGGCTATTGTATCTATCTCCTTACCATCCTCTGAATTCTCGTCTTTACTTTATTCTAAATATCTGATGTTTTATTTATCGGTTTGTTTATTTGTATTTTTTTTTTTTTTTTTATTATTTTCCTTTTTCTCCATTATTGTGTTAAATGCTCCAAACGTAAAGCACTTTGAGATGCATTCTGTGTATGAAAGGTACTATGTAAATAAAACGTATATTATACCTAATACAAGTTGAACTGTGAGTAAAGTATACGTGCCGTTGGTCAAACAAATGCTTCTTTCAATACCAATGGCTTGTAGGAAAAACTAAGAAGAGTTATTGTAAATGTTACAAAGTTTGAATAGGCTTTTCTTGTATTCTTCAGTTTACATTTTTTTTTTTTTGTGAAGCTTAATGCTTGTTTTCATCGGGAAAGTTTAGATTGTTGTTGAGCAGCAACTGTGTGCTTGGTTTTCCATGTCCCTGTAGTTTTCACCTTCTAGTAGAATTCTTGTCTTGCTGTGTTCAATCCCCTCCGTTATGTTTTGAAGAAGATGAAAATGGGTGCCTGTAAATCCACTGTATATCCGACGTAGGCTACAAGCCCGCGGTGTAATGTCAGGCAGCGGTTCGCCCAAGAGCTGCAAAGGGATGATGCTGTCCAATGTCCTGGCCCACTCTTTAGGTTCCGCTGCGTTCCGGTCGGTGCTTTTGATTGTTTCAGTCTAGCCCACGACTGATTAAAGTGTAGACAGCATAGAAGAAAGCGCATCCAGGATTGTTGTCATTTGTTTCCTCGACCGATTTCGTCCTATACGAGAAAATCTTCAGGGGTCTCAAAGCACACAATCTGCAAGCCATCTTACAATGAAACTTTTTTTTTTTTTTTTCTCTCACACCGTCTGATTATTGAACACATAGTCTGCATTCCTGTCGACATCACAAGTTGTATAATATTGTTCTGAACATCTCACAAGTTAGCCTACTCGTTGCAGGATCTCCAAGTAAAGCGAATCACCAAAGATCCTGTTTTTACGCGCAGTGTCAATCGATGTTTGATAAGCTAATATCAGTGTACTTCATGGAGTTTTGCTCATCAGCAGTTGCTACTGCATAATATGTTGTCAACTTAGACTCAGCACTCGATTGACGTGTGTGTGCTGTTACGTATCAGGTCTATAAGCCGTGCGCCAAGGAGAAGTGCTCATTCACGTCGCTGGAGCTGCCATGCTTTCCGTCGTTATAGTGTTCTATCGGCTGGCCTGGCGCTCTCGGGGCTGAGAGGCAGACGGGTAACACGCGGGAGGAGCTTTAAGTAGGCTATTTTGACCGGTAGCTTTCGCTTACGGCCATACCACGCTGAACACGCCCGATCTCGTCCGATCTCGGAAGCTAAGCAGCGTCGGGCCTGGTTAGTACTTGGATGGGAGACCGCCTGGGAATACCAGGTGCCGTAAGCTTTTCCCAACTTCAGCCAGTGCAACCGTTTCTTTTTATTTATTTTTTTTAGACTGTCTTTCTGTGCGTGCCTGCTCCGTTCACCTTTGGCTGCCCGGCGATTTTTCTACCCCTTGACTGTTTGCTTCCTGTGTTTGCAAAAACATAAAATAAATAAACAAGTCAAAATGCATACGTATTTTCTAAAACAATGTATAAGCGAGCAACCGGTTGGGGGGGGAAAAAGGACGAGTTGACTGTCAACAGCTGGCTTGGCGTTCTCGGGGCTGAGAGGCAGGCGGGTAACACGCGTGTGACTCCTAGCCGGGTTGAAGGGGCTTTAAGTAGGCTACTTTGACCGGTAACTCTCGCTTACGGCCATACCACGCTGAACACGCCCGATCTCGTCCGATCTCGGAAGCTAAGCAGCGTCGGGCCTGGTTAGTACTTGGATGGGAGACCGCCTGGGAATACCAGGTGCCGTAAGCTTTTCTCACCTTCAGCCAGTGCAACTGATTTTTTTTAGGCCGTCTGACTGTGCGTGCCTGCTCCCTACCTTCCTTCACACATTTGGTCGCCCAGCGCTTTTTCTACCCCCTTGACTTTTTGCTTCCTCCGTTTGAAAAAAACAAAGTTCCCGGTTTTGCGCGCAGTGTGAATTGATATTTGATAAGCTGATATCAGTGTACTTCATGGAGGTTTGCTTGACAACAGTTGCTACTGCATAATGTCTTGTCAATTTAGACGCAGCATTCGATTGACGTGCGTCTCCTATTACGTATCAGGCCTATATATAAGCCGTGCGCCAAGGAGAAGTGCTCATTCGCGTCTCCGTCGCTGGGGGGAGCGCCGCGCTTTCAGTCGTTAGTGTTATATTTCTGGACATGTATGGATCATTGTCCACCAGTGACCCTATTTCATAAGGCGAGAACTACAGTTGGAGCAGGTAATTGTGTCTTTTTCCGTCCAGTAGTTAAAGCAAATTGGACCCGTGAAACGCCTGTCTTGCTGTAGCCTAGTATCTAGCGTTCACCACACACGAGCGAGCTGTATGCGCCTTCCTAACTGGCCAGACAGACCTAACTCGGAGCCTCCGCATCCCGTCGGCTAAGTGTAACTTGTTTATATGGAGAGGCTTTCTGAAATGAAGCTGATATTTCATGAATTGTAAATTAGGGCCGTTCTCTCCAGCGAAACGTCGCCCAAATGTTTTCACTCTGCTTAAAAGCAGCACTTTTGTTTTTTTGTTTTTACTTTGTGCTTTGTGTTTCATCTTTTTTTTTCCCTTTTTAAAAAAAAAAAAAAAAAAAAAGCTTTTTACTCTAATGATATTTTCTAACATCTATTTTAGTTAAGCTTACTTGTGGTAGTTTCACTTGGTGTACACCAAGTGGTTTTTGCCATGCTGTGTCACCTTTAGAATCTGTTGAGAATCTAAACAAATCTGGCGTCTTAATCAGAGATCATTTTTCCCGACCTGAAAAAAATACCTGTATATGAGAGCTTTATGTTAACTCATGTTATCTTGTAGCCTATTTCTTCACATTATTTTACATTCGACTGCTGATATTTACAGGGTCTTCCTGATTCACTGCACTGGTTTTACTAGGCTATTGTATCTATCTCCTTACCATCCTCTGAATTCTCGTCTTTACTTTATTCTAAATATCTGATGTTTTATTTATCGGTTTGTTTATTTGTATTATTTTTTTTTTTTTAATTATTTTCCTTTTTCTCCATTATTGTGTTAAATGCTCCAAACGTAAAGCACTTTGAGATGCATTCTGTGTATGAAAGGTACTATGTAAATAAAACGTATATTATACCTAATACAAGTTGAACTGTGAGTAAAGTATACGTGCCGTTGGTCAAACAAATGCTTCTTTCAATACCAATGGCTTGTAGGAAAAACAAAGAAGAGTTATTGTAAATGTTACAAAGTTTGAATAGGCTTTTCTTGTATTCTTCAGTTTACATTTTTTTTTTTTTGTGAAGCTTAATGCTTGTTTTCATCGGGAAAGTTTAGATTGTTGTTGAGCAGCAACTGTGTGCTTGGTTTTCCATGTCCCTGTAGTTTTCACCTTCTAGTAGAATTCTTGTCTTGCTGTGTTCAATCCCCTCCGTTATGTTTTGAAGAAGATGAAAATGGGTGCCTGTAAATCCACTGTATATCCGACGTAGGCTACAAGCCCGCGGTGTAATGTCAGGCAGCGGTTCGCCCAAGAGCTGCAAAGGGATGATGCTGTCCAATGTCCTGGCCCACTCTTTAGGTTCCGCTGCGTTCCGGTCGGTGCTTTTGATTGTTTCAGTCTAGCCCACGACTGATTAAAGTGTAGACAGCATAGAAGAAAGCGCATCCAGGATTGTTGTCATTTGTTTCCTCGACCGATTTCGTCCTATACGAGAAAATCTTCAGGGGTCTCAAAGCACACAATCTGCAAGCCATCTTACAATGAAACTTTTTTTTTTTTTTTTCTCTCACACCGTCTGATTATTGAACACATAGTCTGCATTCCTGTCGACATCACAAGTTGTATAATATTGTTCTGAACATCTCACAAGTTAGCCTACTCGTTGCAGGATCTCCAAGTAAAGCGAATCACCAAAGATCCTGTTTTTACGCGCAGTGTCAATCGATGTTTGATAAGCTAATATCAGTGTACTTCATGGAGTTTTGCTCATCAGCAGTTGCTACTGCATAATATGTTGTCAACTTAGACTCAGCACTCGATTGACGTGTGTGTGCTGTTACGTATCAGGTCTATAAGCCGTGCGCCAAGGAGAAGTGCTCATTCACGTCGCTGGAGCTGCCATGCTTTCCGTCGTTATAGTGTTCTATCGGCTGGCCTGGCGCTCTCGGGGCTGAGAGGCAGACGGGTAACACGCGGGAGGAGCTTTAAGTAGGCTATTTTGACCGGTAGCTTTCGCTTACGGCCATACCACGCTGAACACGCCCGATCTCGTCCGATCTCGGAAGCTAAGCAGCGTCGGGCCTGGTTAGTACTTGGATGGGAGACCGCCTGGGAATACCAGGTGCCGTAAGCTTTTCCCAACTTCAGCCAGTGCAACCGTTTCTTTTTATTTATTTTTTTTAGACTGTCTTTCTGTGCGTGCCTGCTCCGTTCACCTTTGGCTGCCCGGCGATTTTTCTACCCCTTGACTGTTTGCTTCCTGTGTTTGCAAAAACATAAAATAAATAAACAAGTCAAAATGCATACGTATTTTCTAAAACAATGTATAAGCGAGCAACCGGTTGGGGGGGGAAAAAGGACGAGTTGACTGTCAACAGCTGGCTTGGCGTTCTCGGGGCTGAGAGGCAGGCGGGTAACACGCGTGTGACTCCTAGCCGGGTTGAAGGGGCTTTAAGTAGGCTACTTTGACCGGTAACTCTCGCTTACGGCCATACCACGCTGAACACGCCCGATCTCGTCCGATCTCGGAAGCTAAGCAGCGTCGGGCCTGGTTAGTACTTGGATGGGAGACCGCCTGGGAATACCAGGTGCCGTAAGCTTTTCTCACCTTCAGCCAGTGCAACTGATTTTTTTTAGGCCGTCTGACTGTGCGTGCCTGCTCCCTACCTTCCTTCACACATTTGGTCGCCCAGCGCTTTTTCTACCCCCTTGACTTTTTGCTTCCTCCGTTTGAAAAAAACAAAGTTCCCGGTTTTGCGCGCAGTGTGAATTGATATTTGATAAGCTGATATCAGTGTACTTCATGGAGGTTTGCTTGACAACAGTTGCTACTGCATAATGTCTTGTCAATTTAGACGCAGCATTCGATTGACGTGCGTCTCCTATTACGTATCAGGCCTATATATAAGCCGTGCGCCAAGGAGAAGTGCTCATTCGCGTCTCCGTCGCTGGGGGGAGCGCCGCGCTTTCAGTCGTTAGTGTTATATTTCTGGACATGTATGGATCATTGTCCACCAGTGACCCTATTTCATAAGGCGAGAACTACAGTTGGAGCAGGTAATTGTGTCTTTTTCCGTCCAGTAGTTAAAGCAAATTGGACCCGTGAAACGCCTGTCTTGCTGTAGCCTAGTATCTAGCGTTCACCACACACGAGCGAGCTGTATGCGCCTTCCTAACTGGCCAGACAGACCTAACTCGGAGCCTCCGCATCCCGTCGGCTAAGTGTAACTTGTTTATATGGAGAGGCTTTCTGAAATGAAGCTGATATTTCATGAATTGTAAATTAGGGCCGTTCTCTCCAGCGAAACGTCGCCCAAATGTTTTCACTCTGCTTAAAAGCAGCACTTTTGTTTTTTTGTTTTTACTTTGTGCTTTGTGTTTCATCTTTTTTTTTCCCTTTTTAAAAAAAAAAAAAAAAAAAAAAGCTTTTTACTCTAATGATATTTTCTAACATCTATTTTAGTTAAGCTTACTTGTGGTAGTTTCACTTGGTGTACACCAAGTGGTTTTTGCCATGCTGTGTCACCTTTAGAATCTGTTGAGAATCTAAACAAATCTGGCGTCTTAATCAGAGATCATTTTTCCCGACCTGAAAAAAATACCTGTATATGAGAGCTTTATGTTAACTCATGTTATCTTGTAGCCTATTTCTTCACATTATTTTACATTCGACTGCTGATATTTACAGGGTCTTCCTGATTCACTGCACTGGTTTTACTAGGCTATTGTATCTATCTCCTTACCATCCTCTGAATTCTCGTCTTTACTTTATTCTAAATATCTGATGTTTTATTTATCGGTTTGTTTATTTGTATTTTTTTTTTTTTTTTTATTATTTTCCTTTTTCTCCATTATTGTGTTAAATGCTCCAAACGTAAAGCACTTTGAGATGCATTCTGTGTATGAAAGGTACTATGTAAATAAAACGTATATTATACCTAATACAAGTTGAACTGTGAGTAAAGTATACGTGCCGTTGGTCAAACAAATGCTTCTTTCAATACCAATGGCTTGTAGGAAAAACTAAGAAGAGTTATTGTAAATGTTACAAAGTTTGAATAGGCTTTTCTTGTATTCTTCAGTTTACATTTTTTTTTTTTTGTGAAGCTTAATGCTTGTTTTCATCGGGAAAGTTTAGATTGTTGTTGAGCAGCAACTGTGTGCTTGGTTTTCCATGTCCCTGTAGTTTTCACCTTCTAGTAGAATTCTTGTCTTGCTGTGTTCAATCCCCTCCGTTATGTTTTGAAGAAGATGAAAATGGGTGCCTGTAAATCCACTGTATATCCGACGTAGGCTACAAGCCCGCGGTGTAATGTCAGGCAGCGGTTCGCCCAAGAGCTGCAAAGGGATGATGCTGTCCAATGTCCTGGCCCACTCTTTAGGTTCCGCTGCGTTCCGGTCGGTGCTTTTGATTGTTTCAGTCTAGCCCACGACTGATTAAAGTGTAGACAGCATAGAAGAAAGCGCATCCAGGATTGTTGTCATTTGTTTCCTCGACCGATTTCGTCCTATACGAGAAAATCTTCAGGGGTCTCAAAGCACACAATCTGCAAGCCATCTTACAATGAAACTTTTTTTTTTTTTTTTCTCTCACACCGTCTGATTATTGAACACATAGTCTGCATTCCTGTCGACATCACAAGTTGTATAATATTGTTCTGAACATCTCACAAGTTAGCCTACTCGTTGCAGGATCTCCAAGTAAAGCGAATCACCAAAGATCCTGTTTTTACGCGCAGTGTCAATCGATGTTTGATAAGCTAATATCAGTGTACTTCATGGAGTTTTGCTCATCAGCAGTTGCTACTGCATAATATGTTGTCAACTTAGACTCAGCACTCGATTGACGTGTGTGTGCTGTTACGTATCAGGTCTATAAGCCGTGCGCCAAGGAGAAGTGCTCATTCACGTCGCTGGAGCTGCCATGCTTTCCGTCGTTATAGTGTTCTATCGGCTGGCCTGGCGCTCTCGGGGCTGAGAGGCAGACGGGTAACACGCGGGAGGAGCTTTAAGTAGGCTATTTTGACCGGTAGCTTTCGCTTACGGCCATACCACGCTGAACACGCCCGATCTCGTCCGATCTCGGAAGCTAAGCAGCGTCGGGCCTGGTTAGTACTTGGATGGGAGACCGCCTGGGAATACCAGGTGCCGTAAGCTTTTCCCAACTTCAGCCAGTGCAACCGTTTCTTTTTATTTATTTTTTTTAGACTGTCTTTCTGTGCGTGCCTGCTCCGTTCACCTTTGGCTGCCCGGCGATTTTTCTACCCCTTGACTGTTTGCTTCCTGTGTTTGCAAAAACATAAAATAAATAAACAAGTCAAAATGCATACGTATTTTCTAAAACAATGTATAAGCGAGCAACCGGTTGGGGGGGGAAAAAGGACGAGTTGACTGTCAACAGCTGGCTTGGCGTTCTCGGGGCTGAGAGGCAGGCGGGTAACACGCGTGTGACTCCTAGCCGGGTTGAAGGGGCTTTAAGTAGGCTACTTTGACCGGTAACTCTCGCTTACGGCCATACCACGCTGAACACGCCCGATCTCGTCCGATCTCGGAAGCTAAGCAGCGTCGGGCCTGGTTAGTACTTGGATGGGAGACCGCCTGGGAATACCAGGTGCCGTAAGCTTTTCTCACCTTCAGCCAGTGCAACTGATTTTTTTTAGGCCGTCTGACTGTGCGTGCCTGCTCCCTACCTTCCTTCACACATTTGGTCGCCCAGCGCTTTTTCTACCCCCTTGACTTTTTGCTTCCTCCGTTTGAAAAAAACAAAGTTCCCGGTTTTGCGCGCAGTGTGAATTGATATTTGATAAGCTGATATCAGTGTACTTCATGGAGGTTTGCTTGACAACAGTTGCTACTGCATAATGTCTTGTCAATTTAGACGCAGCATTCGATTGACGTGCGTCTCCTATTACGTATCAGGCCTATATATAAGCCGTGCGCCAAGGAGAAGTGCTCATTCGCGTCTCCGTCGCTGGGGGGAGCGCCGCGCTTTCAGTCGTTAGTGTTATATTTCTGGACATGTATGGATCATTGTCCACCAGTGACCCTATTTCATAAGGCGAGAACTACAGTTGGAGCAGGTAATTGTGTCTTTTTCCGTCCAGTAGTTAAAGCAAATTGGACCCGTGAAACGCCTGTCTTGCTGTAGCCTAGTATCTAGCGTTCACCACACACGAGCGAGCTGTATGCGCCTTCCTAACTGGCCAGACAGACCTAACTCGGAGCCTCCGCATCCCGTCGGCTAAGTGTAACTTGTTTATATGGAGAGGCTTTCTGAAATGAAGCTGATATTTCATGAATTGTAAATTAGGGCCGTTCTCTCCAGCGAAACGTCGCCCAAATGTTTTCACTCTGCTTAAAAGCAGCACTTTTGTTTTTTTGTTTTTACTTTGTGCTTTGTGTTTCATCTTTTTTTTTCCCTTTTTAAAAAAAAAAAAAAAAAAAAAGCTTTTTACTCTAATGATATTTTCTAACATCTATTTTAGTTAAGCTTACTTGTGGTAGTTTCACTTGGTGTACACCAAGTGGTTTTTGCCATGCTGTGTCACCTTTAGAATCTGTTGAGAATCTAAACAAATCTGGCGTCTTAATCAGAGATCATTTTTCCCGACCTGAAAAAAATACCTGTATATGAGAGCTTTATGTTAACTCATGTTATCTTGTAGCCTATTTCTTCACATTATTTTACATTCGACTGCTGATATTTACAGGGTCTTCCTGATTCACTGCACTGGTTTTACTAGGCTATTGTATCTATCTCCTTACCATCCTCTGAATTCTCGTCTTTACTTTATTCTAAATATCTGATGTTTTATTTATCGGTTTGTTTATTTGTATTATTTTTTTTTTTTTAATTATTTTCCTTTTTCTCCATTATTGTGTTAAATGCTCCAAACGTAAAGCACTTTGAGATGCATTCTGTGTATGAAAGGTACTATGTAAATAAAACGTATATTATACCTAATACAAGTTGAACTGTGAGTAAAGTATACGTGCCGTTGGTCAAACAAATGCTTCTTTCAATACCAATGGCTTGTAGGAAAAACAAAGAAGAGTTATTGTAAATGTTACAAAGTTTGAATAGGCTTTTCTTGTATTCTTCAGTTTACATTTTTTTTTTTTTGTGAAGCTTAATGCTTGTTTTCATCGGGAAAGTTTAGATTGTTGTTGAGCAGCAACTGTGTGCTTGGTTTTCCATGTCCCTGTAGTTTTCACCTTCTAGTAGAATTCTTGTCTTGCTGTGTTCAATCCCCTCCGTTATGTTTTGAAGAAGATGAAAATGGGTGCCTGTAAATCCACTGTATATCCGACGTAGGCTACAAGCCCGCGGTGTAATGTCAGGCAGCGGTTCGCCCAAGAGCTGCAAAGGGATGATGCTGTCCAATGTCCTGGCCCACTCTTTAGGTTCCGCTGCGTTCCGGTCGGTGCTTTTGATTGTTTCAGTCTAGCCCACGACTGATTAAAGTGTAGACAGCATAGAAGAAAGCGCATCCAGGATTGTTGTCATTTGTTTCCTCGACCGATTTCGTCCTATACGAGAAAATCTTCAGGGGTCTCAAAGCACACAATCTGCAAGCCATCTTACAATGAAACTTTTTTTTTTTTTTTTCTCTCACACCGTCTGATTATTGAACACATAGTCTGCATTCCTGTCGACATCACAAGTTGTATAATATTGTTCTGAACATCTCACAAGTTAGCCTACTCGTTGCAGGATCTCCAAGTAAAGCGAATCACCAAAGATCCTGTTTTTACGCGCAGTGTCAATCGATGTTTGATAAGCTAATATCAGTGTACTTCATGGAGTTTTGCTCATCAGCAGTTGCTACTGCATAATATGTTGTCAACTTAGACTCAGCACTCGATTGACGTGTGTGTGCTGTTACGTATCAGGTCTATAAGCCGTGCGCCAAGGAGAAGTGCTCATTCACGTCGCTGGAGCTGCCATGCTTTCCGTCGTTATAGTGTTCTATCGGCTGGCCTGGCGCTCTCGGGGCTGAGAGGCAGACGGGTAACACGCGGGAGGAGCTTTAAGTAGGCTATTTTGACCGGTAGCTTTCGCTTACGGCCATACCACGCTGAACACGCCCGATCTCGTCCGATCTCGGAAGCTAAGCAGCGTCGGGCCTGGTTAGTACTTGGATGGGAGACCGCCTGGGAATACCAGGTGCCGTAAGCTTTTCCCAACTTCAGCCAGTGCAACCGTTTCTTTTTATTTATTTTTTTTAGACTGTCTTTCTGTGCGTGCCTGCTCCGTTCACCTTTGGCTGCCCGGCGATTTTTCTACCCCTTGACTGTTTGCTTCCTGTGTTTGCAAAAACATAAAATAAATAAACAAGTCAAAATGCATACGTATTTTCTAAAACAATGTATAAGCGAGCAACCGGTTGGGGGGGGAAAAAGGACGAGTTGACTGTCAACAGCTGGCTTGGCGTTCTCGGGGCTGAGAGGCAGGCGGGTAACACGCGTGTGACTCCTAGCCGGGTTGAAGGGGCTTTAAGTAGGCTACTTTGACCGGTAACTCTCGCTTACGGCCATACCACGCTGAACACGCCCGATCTCGTCCGATCTCGGAAGCTAAGCAGCGTCGGGCCTGGTTAGTACTTGGATGGGAGACCGCCTGGGAACGGGCCATGACCCCCCCAAGTCCCTATCCTCGATCCTGGGATGAGCACGATCCTGGGCCACCTGCTGGACGATCCTGGTACTGCAAGATGCGGTGGACGAGTGGGTAAAGCACTTGTTTCCCATTCATAAGATCACAGGTTGGAGCCCCAGTTCAGCTATTTGAAACTCATAGATTGAAATCTCTGTGAAAGATGTATAATCCCTTAAACTGCTTGAGTGAATAATTTGTAGTTTAAAGGTGCAAACCCCTTTGCTGAAATGCAGTTAGTTTCAGGGAAGTATAATACAAGTAAGTATTCTTCATCTTTTTGGACCCTTGATTTCAGGTAAACTTTTAATTTCAGGTAAGTATCGCACCCCAGTTAGTTTCAGGGAAGTATAATACGGGTAAGTATTCTTATTCATCTTTTTGGACCCTTGATTTCAGGTAAACTTTTAATTTCAGGTAAGCATTGCACTCCAGTTAGTTTCAGGGAAGTATAATACAGGTAAGTATTCTTATTTATCTTTTTGGACCCTTAATTTCAGGTAAAGTTTTAATTTAAGGTAAGCATTGCACTCCAACATAGGTACATGTTATAAAAGTTATCCAAGTGGATTTTTTTAGTATGTAAAGCAGTTTATAACTGGTAAGTATTCTTTGATTAAGCTATCGCAACACATGAATGAAAAATTACCCTTTTATATACAGCGAGTATGAAACACTTAAAAATGGAATTATTATGTTAACACCAGGTAACAAGCAGAGCCATTTTCAAATGCAATGAAAATATTTTATTGACACCACAGGAATGAAACGTGAAATCAAACATGACGTGACGAATCCCAAATGCTTGATGCAAAAGGTAATTTCAGGTAGTAACAGATATGTATGAATGAAACATGAATGAACATTTTGTATGAAACACATGAATTACACTAAAACATGTATGTAAAAAACAACACACAAATAAGTTAAATAAATATACATTATAAACATTTAAAACGTTTTTAAACAATTTCACATTATTTACATCATTGTGTGTGTGTGTCTCAGTGTGTGTGTGTTAGTGTGTGTGTGTGTGTGTGTGTGTGTGTGTCAGCGTGTATGTGTCTGTCAGTATGTGTGTGTGTGTGTGTGTGTGTGTGTGTGAGCGTGTATGTGTCTGTCAGTATGTGTGTGTGTGTGTGTCAGTGTGTGTGACAGTCATTGCAACCCACAACAGGTTTAGAGGGTGGTTCTCCTCTTCTCCAGTTCCCCATCCACCACAGTTTTAAAGTGTTCATAGCTGGTGTATGTTACACCTTCGAAGCCAGATGTGGTGGACATATTGGTGGAGGGACAAAAGGTGAAGATTTTCTGGCTGCTTCCAGCCACCTTGTCTTTGGAAGGGGTGTATTTCTTCCGCTGCCCCCCACACTGCGGCACCTTGCAAGCCCCACATGGCTTATTGGACTTGTTGGGCATAACAGGTTTCACTGCGGGAGGACAGGGTGGGAGGACAGGGAGGAAGACTGGGTTGGCAGATGGCAGCAACCTCACTGATGGAGCCTGTGGTTGGGTTGGCAGCACCAGGAGGACAGGTGCTTTTGCCACGGCAGATGGCACGTAGGATGCAGTGGCAGGCTTGGGCTGGATACAGCGGTTTGAAGGCCCTGGTTGACAGTCTGGCTGTGGGTCTTCAAAGTCCAACCTGTAAATATAAAAGAAAAAAAACACACAAGCACAATACTGTGAGTATCATATACAATAATACAGTGTCATACAGTACAGCTCCCAGTGTGCTGTGTGCTCATTGGGAAAATATATATATAAAAAACTTAATAGCAATACAAATCTGATAAAATCTTTTATAATAAATGAGACTCTTTAGTGGTGAGAACCTTATAAGTATGGGTGTGCATTAACATTTTACTCTACACAAAAAAATAAATGGATAAAGTGAGCGAAGAGCTTACCTCCGCTTTTCCCCACGCCTTTTGCCAGCGACATGGTGAGGCTCCTGGTACTGCACCTGAGGTCTATCTGGTGGTGGCAGTGACGACGGCAGAGCAGGGGCATCAGGCATTGGTTGGCCTGACAGAACATTCCGATGAGTCTTCACTCTTGGCCTGACCGTTGCCCTGAAGTTGGCCATCTTCTCCTCCCTCCTGAAAAAGTTGCTGATGGACTTGACGTTTATGTTGGGCAGCGGGATGGCGAGGCTGCCCACGACCGGGTCGTCCCTCACTCTGTCGGCAATCCTCTTGTACTGGCCTTTGATGGATGAGGTCAGCTTGCTGGGAGACGAGTGGAATTTGCTGCAGGTGGGATGGTGCTGCAGCATCTTAATCAGGAGGTACAGAAGACGGCTCTCCTCGGTCACCTGCGCTGCTTGGGGGTACCTCATCCAGCCAAACTTGGTCTTCTGGGCTGCGCTGGTCTCTGGCGTGTCGGCTCCGAGGCAACGACCAAAGAGGGTGTAGCCCCACCTGGACTCGTACTTCTTGACGAAGTTGGCGCCGGACCGGTCGTGGTCGTGGAGAGCAGCAGCAGTTTACCTGAATCATGGCTCTCCATTCTTTCTGGTAATGTAAACACAGGTAATAGGGATCAGTGATGACTGTTCATTTAACTTTCCAACAAGTGACTGTAACAAAACTTTTAAACATGGCTCATTTGCAGTTAGTAGTCATCATATAAATAAGGTCAAAGCAAGAGAGCCATGTTATTTATTTAAACTGGATGACAGTATTTACACACACATCCCGTGAGATGTAATAAAAGCCTATCACTGCACATATTAGTTTGATAGTGGTGTACTCATTAACACAGCTTAAAAATCAGGTGTTGTGTTTACACATCCAAAGCATATTTAGACCTCGAATTTCGACTCCACACTGTAGTAACAACATCTACAAAGTCTAAACATGCTAGCCAGATGATCAGATGAGGGCTTAAATACATTTTAGAGACCCTGCAGCCCTCGTAAAAGTAGTAAGCAAAAACAGCCCATTCATTCATCACTTTGTTGTTAGCATGCAAATCGCGGTTGACATGTTTACACTTCTAAAGCATATTTACACATCGAATTGCAACTCCACATTGTTGTAACACCATCTCCATAGTCTTAAGAAGTGGGCTAGAGTGTTCGATCACGTTTTTAATGTATTTACAGAGATCGTCAGGTCATTACACTGGCGATTGGTACTTCATTCATTTTCAATGCATTCATGCCAATCGCAGTTGGCATGTTTACACTTCTAAAGCATACTTACACGTCGAATTTCAACTCCAAACTGTTGTAACACCATATCCATGGTCTTAAGAAGTGAGCTAGAGTGTCCGATCACGATTTAAAAGTATTTCCAGAGATCGTCAGATCATTACACTGGCGATTGGTAGAAGCTAGCTCAATCATTCATTTCAATGCATTTAGCTAGCATGCTAATCACGGTCGATATTCTAACAAATCTAAAGCATATTTCAGCTTTACATTTCGAATCCACACAGTAGTAATACATTCTTCAAGGTCCCAACATGTAAAATCAATAGTCTGATCGGATTTTCAACGCATATGAGAGAGATCGAACCTAGCTATTTTAATGTAAACAAGCGGTGCTAGCCTAGTTAGCTACTAGCCAATTGGTGTCTGAAAATGAGTGTCAGTACGGCGCTAACTAGATTATCATGTCAAACCTCAGGCAAATTCAGGCAAATTATCCAAAAATACATAGAGTTTCAGTCATTACTTATCAAATAATTACACCAAACTTACCTGAGAATAAAAATATTAGTCTGTCAAATCTGTCAAACGGCCGACTGCATTAACAAAAGATGGCCGCCAGAATTTTTCTAACACAGCTCAGTCTCGAATGACGATTCCACAACAGAGGTCTCTGATTGGCTGATCGCTGCTCAGCTCTCCTCAACAGGGCTCAATGATTGGCTTGTCGTTCCTCAACTTTGCACAACAGGGCTCAACCATTGGTCCGTTGAGCAGGCTTTAGGGACTTGGGAGAGAATTCGCCTGGGAACACCAGGTGCCGTAAGCTTTTCTCACCTTCAGCCAGTGCAACTGATTTTTTTTAGGCCGTCTGACTGTGCGTGCCTGCTCCCTACCTTCCTTCACACATTTGGTCGCCCAGCGCTTTTTCTACCCCCTTGACTTTTTGCTTCCTCCGTTTGAAAAAAACAAAGTTCCCGGTTTTGCGCGCAGTGTGAATTGATATTTGATAAGCTGATATCAGTGTACTTCATGGAGGTTTGCTTGACAACAGTTGCTACTGCATAATGTCTTGTCAATTTAGACGCAGCATTCGATTGACGTGCGTCTCCTATTACGTATCAGGCCTATATATAAGCCGTGCGCCAAGGAGAAGTGCTCATTCGCGTCTCCGTCGCTGGGGGGAGCGCCGCGCTTTCAGTCGTTAGTGTTATATTTCTGGACATGTATGGATCATTGTCCACCAGTGACCCTATTTCATAAGGCGAGAACTACAGTTGGAGCAGGTAATTGTGTCTTTTTCCGTCCAGTAGTTAAAGCAAATTGGACCCGTGAAACGCCTGTCTTGCTGTAGCCTAGTATCTAGCGTTCACCACACACGAGCGAGCTGTATGCGCCTTCCTAACTGGCCAGACAGACCTAACTCGGAGCCTCCGCATCCCGTCGGCTAAGTGTAACTTGTTTATATGGAGAGGCTTTCTGAAATGAAGCTGATATTTCATGAATTGTAAATTAGGGCCGTTCTCTCCAGCGAAACGTCGCCCAAATGTTTTCACTCTGCTTAAAAGCAGCACTTTTGTTTTTTTGTTTTTACTTTGTGCTTTGTGTTTCATCTTTTTTTTTCCCTTTTTAAAAAAAAAAAAAAAAAAAAAGCTTTTTACTCTAATGATATTTTCTAACATCTATTTTAGTTAAGCTTACTTGTGGTAGTTTCACTTGGTGTACACCAAGTGGTTTTTGCCATGCTGTGTCACCTTTAGAATCTGTTGAGAATCTAAACAAATCTGGCGTCTTAATCAGAGATCATTTTTCCCGACCTGAAAAAAATACCTGTATATGAGAGCTTTATGTTAACTCATGTTATCTTGTAGCCTATTTCTTCACATTATTTTACATTCGACTGCTGATATTTACAGGGTCTTCCTGATTCACTGCACTGGTTTTACTAGGCTATTGTATCTATCTCCTTACCATCCTCTGAATTCTCGTCTTTACTTTATTCTAAATATCTGATGTTTTATTTATCGGTTTGTTTATTTGTATTATTTTTTTTTTTTTAATTATTTTCCTTTTTCTCCGTTATTGTGTTAAATGCTCCAAACGTAAAGCACTTTGAGATGCATTCTGTGTATGAAAGGTACTATGTAAATAAAACGTATATTATACCTAATACAAGTTGAACTGTGAGTAAAGTATACGTGCCGTTGGTCAAACAAATGCTTCTTTCAATACCAATGGCTTGTAGGAAAAACAAAGAAGAGTTATTGTAAATGTTACAAAGTTTGAATAGGCTTTTCTTGTATTCTTCAGTTTACAATTTTTTTTTTTGTGAAGCTTAATGCTTGTTTTCATCGGGAAAGTTTAGATTGTTGTTGAGCAGCAACTGTGTGCTTGGTTTTCCATGTCCCTGTAGTTTTCACCTTCTAGTAGAATTCTTGTCTTGCTGTGTTCAATCCCCTCCGTTATGTTTTGAAGAAGATGAAAATGGGTGCCTGTAAATCCACTGTATATCCGACGTAGGCTACAAGCCCGCGGTGTAATGTCAGGCAGCGGTTCGCCCAAGAGCTGCAAAGGGATGATGCTGTCCAATGTCCTGGCCCACTCTTTAGGTTCCGCTGCGTTCCGGTCGGTGCTTTTGATTGTTTCAGTCTAGCCCACGACTGATTAAAGTGTAGACAGCATAGAAGAAAGCGCATCCAGGATTGTTGTCATTTGTTTCCTCGACCGATTTCGTCCTATACGAGAAAATCTTCAGGGGTCTCAAAGCACACAATCTGCAAGCCATCTTACAATGAAACTTTTTTTTTTTTTTTTCTCTCACACCGTCTGATTATTGAACACATAGTCTGCATTCCTGTCGACATCACAAGTTGTATAATATTGTTCTGAACATCTCACAAGTTAGCCTACTCGTTGCAGGATCTCCAAGTAAAGCGAATCACCAAAGATCCTGTTTTTACGCGCAGTGTCAATCGATGTTTGATAAGCTAATATCAGTGTACTTCATGGAGTTTTGCTCATCAGCAGTTGCTACTGCATAATATGTTGTCAACTTAGACTCAGCACTCGATTGACGTGTGTGTGCTGTTACGTATCAGGTCTATAAGCCGTGCGCCAAGGAGAAGTGCTCATTCACGTCGCTGGAGCTGCCATGCTTTCCGTCGTTATAGTGTTCTATCGGCTGGCCTGGCGCTCTCGGGGCTGAGAGGCAGACGGGTAACACGCGGGAGGAGCTTTAAGTAGGCTATTTTGACCGGTAGCTTTCGCTTACGGCCATACCACGCTGAACACGCCCGATCTCGTCCGATCTCGGAAGCTAAGCAGCGTCGGGCCTGGTTAGTACTTGGATGGGAGACCGCCTGGGAATACCAGGTGCCGTAAGCTTTTCTCACCTTCAGCCAGTGCAACTGATTTTTTTTAGGCCGTCTGACTGTGCGTGCCTGCTCCCTACCTTCCTTCACACATTTGGTCGCCCAGCGCTTTTTCTACCCCCTTGACTTTTTGCTTCCTCCGTTTGAAAAAAACAAAGTTCCCGGTTTTGCGCGCAGTGTGAATTGATATTTGATAAGCTGATATCAGTGTACTTCATGGAGGTTTGCTTGACAACAGTTGCTACTGCATAATGTCTTGTCAATTTAGACGCAGCATTCGATTGACGTGCGTCTCCTATTACGTATCAGGCCTATATATAAGCCGTGCGCCAAGGAGAAGTGCTCATTCGCGTCTCCGTCGCTGGGGGGAGCGCCGCGCTTTCAGTCGTTAGTGTCATATTTCTGGACATGTATGGATCATTGTCCACCAGTGACCCTATTTCATAAGGCGAGAACTACAGTTGGAGCAGGTAATTGTGTCTTTTTCCGTCCAGTAGTTAAAGCAAATTGGACCCGTGAAACGCCTGTCTTGCTGTAGCCTAGTATCTAGCGTTCACCACACACGAGCGAGCTGTATGCGCCTTCCTAACTGGCCAGACAGACCTAACTCGGAGCCTCCGCATCCCGTCGGCTAAGTGTAACTTGTTTATATGGAGAGGCTTTCTGAAATGAAGCTGATATTTCATGAATTGTAAATTAGGGCCGTTCTCTCCAGCGAAACGTCGCCCAAATGTTTTCACTCTGCTTAAAAGCAGCACTTTTGTTTTTTTTTTCCCTTTTTAAAAAAAAAAAAAAAAAAAAGCTTTTTACTCTAATGATATTTTCTAACATCTATTTTAGTTAAGCTTACTTGTGGTAGTTTCACTTGGTGTACACCAAGTGGTTTTTGCCATGCCGTGTCACCTTTAGAATCTGTTGAGAATCCAAACAAATCTGGCGTCTTAATCAGAGATCATTTTTCCCGACCTGAAAAAAATACCTGTATATGAGAGCTTTATGTTAACTCATGTTATCTTGTAGCCTATTTCTTCACATTATTTTACATTCGACTGCTGATATTTACAGGGTCTTCCTAATTCACTGCACTGGTTTTACTAGGCTATTGTATCTATCTCCTTACCATCCTCTGAATTCTCGTCTTTACTTTATTCTAAATATCTGATGTTTTATTTATCGGTTTGTTTATTTGTATTATTGTTTTATTTTCCTTTTTCTCCGTTATTGTGTTAAATGCTCCAAACGTAAAGCACTTTGAGATGCATTCTGTGTATGAAAGGTACTATGTAAATAAAACGTATATTATACCTAATACAAGTTGAACTGTGAGTAAAGTATACGTGCCGTTGGTCAAACAAATGCTTCTTTCAATACCAATGGCTTGTAGGAAAAACAAAGAAGAGTTATTGTAAATGTTACAAAGTTTGAATAGGCTTTTCTTGTATTCTTCAGTTTACAATTTTTTTTTTTGTGAAGCTTAATGCTTGTTTTCATCGGGAAAGTTTAGATTGTTGTTGAGCAGCAACTGTGTGCTTGGTTTTCCATGTCCCTGTAGTTTTCACCTTCTAGTAGAATTCTTGTCTTGCTGTGTTCAATCCCCTCCGTTATGTTTTGAAGAAGATGAAAATGGGTGCCTGTAAATCCACTGTATATCCGACGTAGGCTACAAGCCCGCGGTGTAATGTCAGGCAGCGGTTCGCCCAAGAGCTGCAAAGGGATGATGCTGTCCAATGTCCTGGCCCACTCTTTAGGTTCCGCTGCGTTCCGGTCGGTGCTTTTGATTGTTTCAGTCTAGCCCACGACTGATTAAAGTGTAGACAGCATAGAAGAAAGCGCATCCAGGATTGTTGTCATTTGTTTCCTCGACCGATTTCGTCCTATACGAGAAAATCTTCAGGGGTCTCAAAGCACACAATCTGCAAGCCATCTTACAATGAAACTTTTTTTTTTTTTTTTCTCTCACACCGTCTGATTATTGAACACATAGTCTGCATTCCTGTCGACATCACAAGTTGTATAATATTGTTCTGAACATCTCACAAGTTAGCCTACTCGTTGCAGGATCTCCAAGTAAAGCGAATCACCAAAGATCCTGTTTTTACGCGCAGTGTCAATCGATGTTTGATAAGCTAATATCAGTGTACTTCATGGAGTTTTGCTCATCAGCAGTTGCTACTGCATAATATGTTGTCAACTTAGACTCAGCACTCGATTGACGTGTGTGTGCTGTTACGTATCAGGTCTATAAGCCGTGCGCCAAGGAGAAGTGCTCATTCACGTCGCTGGAGCTGCCATGCTTTCCGTCGTTATAGTGTTCTATCGGCTGGCCTGGCGCTCTCGGGGCTGAGAGGCAGACGGGTAACACGCGGGAGGAGCTTTAAGTAGGCTATTTTGACCGGTAGCTTTCGCTTACGGCCATACCACGCTGAACACGCCCGATCTCGTCCGATCTCGGAAGCTAAGCAGCGTCGGGCCTGGTTAGTACTTGGATGGGAGACCGCCTGGGAATACCAGGTGCCGTAAGCTTTTCCCAACTTCAGCCAGTGCGACCGTTTCTTTTTATTTATTTTTTTTAGACTGTCTTTCTGTGCGTGCCTGCTCCGTTCACCTTTGGCTGCCCGGCGATTTTTCTACCCCTTGACTGTTTGCTTCCTGTGTTTGCAAAAACATAAAATAAATAAACAAGTCAAAATGCATACGTATTTTCTAAAACAATGTATAAGCGAGCAACCGGTTGGGGGGAAAAAAAGGACGAGTTGACTGTCAACAGCTGGCTTGGCGTTCTCGGGGCTGAGAGGCAGGCGGGTAACACGCGTGTGACTCCTAGCCGGGTTGAAGGGGCTTTAAGTAGGCTACTTTGACCGGTAACTCTCGCTTACGGCCATACCACGCTGAACACGCCCGATCTCGTCCGATCTCGGAAGCTAAGCAGCGTCGGGCCTGGTTAGTACTTGGATGGGAGACCGCCTGGGAATACCAGGTGCCGTAAGCTTTTCTCACCTTCAGCCAGTGCAACTGATTTTTTTTTTAGGCCGTCTGACTGTGCGTGCCTGCTCCCTACCTTCCTTCACACATTTGGTCGCCCAGCGCTTTTTCTACCCCCTTGACTTTTTGCTTCCTCCGTTTGAAAAAAACAAAGTTCCCGGTTTTGCGCGCAGTGTGAATTGATATTTGATAAGCTGATATCAGTGTACTTCATGGAGGTTTGCTTGACAACAGTTGCTACTGCATAATGTCTTGTCAATTTAGACGCAGCATTCGATTGACGTGCGTCTCCTATTACGTATCAGGCCTATATATAAGCCGTGCGCCAAGGAGAAGTGCTCATTCGCGTCTCCGTCGCTGGGGGGAGCGCCGCGCTTTCAGTCGTTAGTGTTATATTTCTGGACATGTATGGATCATTGTCCACCAGTGACCCTATTTCATAAGGCGAGAACTACAGTTGGAGCAGGTAATTGTGTCTTTTTCCGTCCAGTAGTTAAAGCAAATTGGACCCGTGAAACGCCTGTCTTGCTGTAGCCTAGTATCTAGCGTTCACCACACACGAGCGAGCTGTATGCGCCTTCCTAACTGGCCAGACAGACCTAACTCGGAGCCTCCGCATCCCGTCGGCTAAGTGTAACTTGTTTATATGGAGAGGCTTTCTGAAATGAAGCTGATATTTCATGAATTGTAAATTAGGGCCGTTCTCTCCAGCGAAACGTCGCCCAAATGTTTTCACTCTGCTTAAAAGCAGCACTTTTGTTTTTTTTTTCCCTTTTTAAAAAAAAAAAAAAAAAAAAGCTTTTTACTCTAATGATATTTTCTAACATCTATTTTAGTTAAGCTTACTTGTGGTAGTTTCACTTGGTGTACACCAAGTGGTTTTTGCCATGCCGTGTCACCTTTAGAATCTGTTGAGAATCCAAACAAATCTGGCGTCTTAATCAGAGATCATTTTTCCCGACCTGAAAAAAATACCTGTATATGAGAGCTTTATGTTAACTCATGTTATCTTGTAGCCTATTTCTTCACATTATTTTACATTCGACTGCTGATATTTACAGGGTCTTCCTAATTCACTGCACTGGTTTTACTAGGCTATTGTATCTATCTCCTTACCATCCTCTGAATTCTCGTCTTTACTTTATTCTAAATATCTGATGTTTTATTTATCGGTTTGTTTATTTGTATTATTGTTTTATTTTCCTTTTTCTCCGTTATTGTGTTAAATGCTCCAAACGTAAAGCACTTTGAGATGCATTCTGTGTATGAAAGGTACTATGTAAATAAAACGTATATTATACCTAATACAAGTTGAACTGTGAGTAAAGTATACGTGCCGTTGGTCAAACAAATGCTTCTTTCAATACCAATGGCTTGTAGGAAAAACAAAGAAGAGTTATTGTAAATGTTACAAAGTTTGAATAGGCTTTTCTTGTATTCTTCAGTTTACAATTTTTTTTTTTGTGAAGCTTAATGCTTGTTTTCATCGGGAAAGTTTAGATTGTTGTTGAGCAGCAACTGTGTGCTTGGTTTTCCATGTCCCTGTAGTTTTCACCTTCTAGTAGAATTCTTGTCTTGCTGTGTTCAATCCCCTCCGTTATGTTTTGAAGAAGATGAAAATGGGTGCCTGTAAATCCACTGTATATCCGACGTAGGCTACAAGCCCGCGGTGTAATGTCAGGCAGCGGTTCGCCCAAGAGCTGCAAAGGGATGATGCTGTCCAATGTCCTGGCCCACTCTTTAGGTTCCGCTGCGTTCCGGTCGGTGCTTTTGATTGTTTCAGTCTAGCCCACGACTGATTAAAGTGTAGACAGCATAGAAGAAAGCGCATCCAGGATTGTTGTCATTTGTTTCCTCGACCGATTTCGTCCTATACGAGAAAATCTTCAGGGGTCTCAAAGCACACAATCTGCAAGCCATCTTACAATGAAACTTTTTTTTTTTTTTTTCTCTCACACCGTCTGATTATTGAACACATAGTCTGCATTCCTGTCGACATCACAAGTTGTATAATATTGTTCTGAACATCTCACAAGTTAGCCTACTCGTTGCAGGATCTCCAAGTAAAGCGAATCACCAAAGATCCTGTTTTTACGCGCAGTGTCAATCGATGTTTGATAAGCTAATATCAGTGTACTTCATGGAGTTTTGCTCATCAGCAGTTGCTACTGCATAATATGTTGTCAACTTAGACTCAGCACTCGATTGACGTGTGTGTGCTGTTACGTATCAGGTCTATAAGCCGTGCGCCAAGGAGAAGTGCTCATTCACGTCGCTGGAGCTGCCATGCTTTCCGTCGTTATAGTGTTCTATCGGCTGGCCTGGCGCTCTCGGGGCTGAGAGGCAGACGGGTAACACGCGGGAGGAGCTTTAAGTAGGCTATTTTGACCGGTAGCTTTCGCTTACGGCCATACCACGCTGAACACGCCCGATCTCGTCCGATCTCGGAAGCTAAGCAGCGTCGGGCCTGGTTAGTACTTGGATGGGAGACCGCCTGGGAATACCAGGTGCCGTAAGCTTTTCCCAACTTCAGCCAGTGCGACCGTTTCTTTTTATTTATTTTTTTTAGACTGTCTTTCTGTGCGTGCCTGCTCCGTTCACCTTTGGCTGCCCGGCGATTTTTCTACCCCTTGACTGTTTGCTTCCTGTGTTTGCAAAAACATAAAATAAATAAACAAGTCAAAATGCATACGTATTTTCTAAAACAATGTATAAGCGAGCAACCGGTTGGGGGGAAAAAAAGGACGAGTTGACTGTCAACAGCTGGCTTGGCGTTCTCGGGGCTGAGAGGCAGGCGGGTAACACGCGTGTGACTCCTAGCCGGGTTGAAGGGGCTTTAAGTAGGCTACTTTGACCGGTAACTCTCGCTTACGGCCATACCACGCTGAACACGCCCGATCTCGTCCGATCTCGGAAGCTAAGCAGCGTCGGGCCTGGTTAGTACTTGGATGGGAGACCGCCTGGGAATACCAGGTGCCGTAAGCTTTTCTCACCTTCAGCCAGTGCAACTGATTTTTTTTTTAGGCCGTCTGACTGTGCGTGCCTGCTCCCTACCTTCCTTCACACATTTGGTCGCCCAGCGCTTTTTCTACCCCCTTGACTTTTTGCTTCCTCCGTTTGAAAAAAACAAAGTTCCCGGTTTTGCGCGCAGTGTGAATTGATATTTGATAAGCTGATATCAGTGTACTTCATGGAGGTTTGCTTGACAACAGTTGCTACTGCATAATGTCTTGTCAATTTAGACGCAGCATTCGATTGACGTGCGTCTCCTATTACGTATCAGGCCTATATATAAGCCGTGCGCCAAGGAGAAGTGCTCATTCGCGTCTCCGTCGCTGGGGGGAGCGCCGCGCTTTCAGTCGTTAGTGTTATATTTCTGGACATGTATGGATCATTGTCCACCAGTGACCCTATTTCATAAGGCGAGAACTACAGTTGGAGCAGGTAATTGTGTCTTTTTCCGTCCAGTAGTTAAAGCAAATTGGACCCGTGAAACGCCTGTCTTGCTGTAGCCTAGTATCTAGCGTTCACCACACACGAGCGAGCTGTATGCGCCTTCCTAACTGGCCAGACAGACCTAACTCGGAGCCTCCGCATCCCGTCGGCTAAGTGTAACTTGTTTATATGGAGAGGCTTTCTGAAATGAAGCTGATATTTCATGAATTGTAAATTAGGGCCGTTCTCTCCAGCGAAACGTCGCCCAAATGTTTTCACTCTGCTTAAAAGCAGCACTTTTGTTTTTTTTTTCCCTTTTTAAAAAAAAAAAAAAAAAAAAGCTTTTTACTCTAATGATATTTTCTAACATCTATTTTAGTTAAGCTTACTTGTGGTAGTTTCACTTGGTGTACACCAAGTGGTTTTTGCCATGCCGTGTCACCTTTAGAATCTGTTGAGAATCCAAACAAATCTGGCGTCTTAATCAGAGATCATTTTTCCCGACCTGAAAAAAATACCTGTAT
This sequence comes from Alosa sapidissima, assembly GCF_018492685.1. Lineage (NCBI taxonomy): Eukaryota > Metazoa > Chordata > Actinopteri > Clupeiformes > Clupeidae > Alosa > Alosa sapidissima. The sequence goes on along the minus strand of NC_055968.1, from coordinate 22,895,952 downwards.
ATGAGAGCTTTATGTTAACTCATGTTATCTTGTAGCCTATTTCTTCACATTATTTTACATTCGACTGCTGATATTTACAGGGTCTTCCTAATTCACTGCACTGGTTTTACTAGGCTATTGTATCTATCTCCTTACCATCCTCTGAATTCTCGTCTTTACTTTATTCTAAATATCTGATGTTTTATTTATCGGTTTGTTTATTTGTATTATTGTTTTATTTTCCTTTTTCTCCGTTATTGTGTTAAATGCTCCAAACGTAAAGCACTTTGAGATGCATTCTGTGTATGAAAGGTACTATGTAAATAAAACGTATATTATACCTAATACAAGTTGAACTGTGAGTAAAGTATACGTGCCGTTGGTCAAACAAATGCTTCTTTCAATACCAATGGCTTGTAGGAAAAACAAAGAAGAGTTATTGTAAATGTTACAAAGTTTGAATAGGCTTTTCTTGTATTCTTCAGTTTACAATTTTTTTTTTTGTGAAGCTTAATGCTTGTTTTCATCGGGAAAGTTTAGATTGTTGTTGAGCAGCAACTGTGTGCTTGGTTTTCCATGTCCCTGTAGTTTTCACCTTCTAGTAGAATTCTTGTCTTGCTGTGTTCAATCCCCTCCGTTATGTTTTGAAGAAGATGAAAATGGGTGCCTGTAAATCCACTGTATATCCGACGTAGGCTACAAGCCCGCGGTGTAATGTCAGGCAGCGGTTCGCCCAAGAGCTGCAAAGGGATGATGCTGTCCAATGTCCTGGCCCACTCTTTAGGTTCCGCTGCGTTCCGGTCGGTGCTTTTGATTGTTTCAGTCTAGCCCACGACTGATTAAAGTGTAGACAGCATAGAAGAAAGCGCATCCAGGATTGTTGTCATTTGTTTCCTCGACCGATTTCGTCCTATACGAGAAAATCTTCAGGGGTCTCAAAGCACACAATCTGCAAGCCATCTTACAATGAAACTTTTTTTTTTTTTTTTCTCTCACACCGTCTGATTATTGAACACATAGTCTGCATTCCTGTCGACATCACAAGTTGTATAATATTGTTCTGAACATCTCACAAGTTAGCCTACTCGTTGCAGGATCTCCAAGTAAAGCGAATCACCAAAGATCCTGTTTTTACGCGCAGTGTCAATCGATGTTTGATAAGCTAATATCAGTGTACTTCATGGAGTTTTGCTCATCAGCAGTTGCTACTGCATAATATGTTGTCAACTTAGACTCAGCACTCGATTGACGTGTGTGTGCTGTTACGTATCAGGTCTATAAGCCGTGCGCCAAGGAGAAGTGCTCATTCACGTCGCTGGAGCTGCCATGCTTTCCGTCGTTATAGTGTTCTATCGGCTGGCCTGGCGCTCTCGGGGCTGAGAGGCAGACGGGTAACACGCGGGAGGAGCTTTAAGTAGGCTATTTTGACCGGTAGCTTTCGCTTACGGCCATACCACGCTGAACACGCCCGATCTCGTCCGATCTCGGAAGCTAAGCAGCGTCGGGCCTGGTTAGTACTTGGATGGGAGACCGCCTGGGAATACCAGGTGCCGTAAGCTTTTCCCAACTTCAGCCAGTGCGACCGTTTCTTTTTATTTATTTTTTTTAGACTGTCTTTCTGTGCGTGCCTGCTCCGTTCACCTTTGGCTGCCCGGCGATTTTTCTACCCCTTGACTGTTTGCTTCCTGTGTTTGCAAAAACATAAAATAAATAAACAAGTCAAAATGCATACGTATTTTCTAAAACAATGTATAAGCGAGCAACCGGTTGGGGGGAAAAAAAGGACGAGTTGACTGTCAACAGCTGGCTTGGCGTTCTCGGGGCTGAGAGGCAGGCGGGTAACACGCGTGTGACTCCTAGCCGGGTTGAAGGGGCTTTAAGTAGGCTACTTTGACCGGTAACTCTCGCTTACGGCCATACCACGCTGAACACGCCCGATCTCGTCCGATCTCGGAAGCTAAGCAGCGTCGGGCCTGGTTAGTACTTGGGTGGGAGACCGCCTGGGAATACCAGGTGCCGTAAGCTTTTCTCACCTTCAGCCAGTGCAACTGATTTTTTTTTTAGGCCGTCTGACTGTGCGTGCCTGCTCCCTACCTTCCTTCACACATTTGGTCGCCCAGCGCTTTTTCTACCCCCTTGACTTTTTGCTTCCTCCGTTTGAAAAAAACAAAGTTCCCGGTTTTGCGCGCAGTGTGAATTGATATTTGATAAGCTGATATCAGTGTACTTCATGGAGGTTTGCTTGACAACAGTTGCTACTGCATAATGTCTTGTCAATTTAGACGCAGCATTCGATTGACGTGCGTCTCCTATTACGTATCAGGCCTATATATAAGCCGTGCGCCAAGGAGAAGTGCTCATTCGCGTCTCCGTCGCTGGGGGGAGCGCCGCGCTTTCAGTCGTTAGTGTTATATTTCTGGACATGTATGGATCATTGTCCACCAGTGACCCTATTTCATAAGGCGAGAACTACAGTTGGAGCAGGTAATTGTGTCTTTTTCCGTCCAGTAGTTAAAGCAAATTGGACCCGTGAAACGCCTGTCTTGCTGTAGCCTAGTATCTAGCGTTCACCACACACGAGCGAGCTGTATGCGCCTTCCTAACTGGCCAGACAGACCTAACTCGGAGCCTCCGCATCCCGTCGGCTAAGTGTAACTTGTTTATATGGAGAGGCTTTCTGAAATGAAGCTGATATTTCATGAATTGTAAATTAGGGCCGTTCTCTCCAGCGAAACGTCGCCCAAATGTTTTCACTCTGCTTAAAAGCAGCACTTTTGTTTTTTTTTTCCCTTTTTAAAAAAAAAAAAAAAAAAAAGCTTTTTACTCTAATGATATTTTCTAACATCTATTTTAGTTAAGCTTACTTGTGGTAGTTTCACTTGGTGTACACCAAGTGGTTTTTGCCATGCCGTGTCACCTTTAGAATCTGTTGAGAATCCAAACAAATCTGGCGTCTTAATCAGAGATCATTTTTCCCGACCTGAAAAAAATACCTGTATATGAGAGCTTTATGTTAACTCATGTTATCTTGTAGCCTATTTCTTCACATTATTTTACATTCGACTGCTGATATTTACAGGGTCTTCCTAATTCACTGCACTGGTTTTACTAGGCTATTGTATCTATCTCCTTACCATCCTCTGAATTCTCGTCTTTACTTTATTCTAAATATCTGATGTTTTATTTATCGGTTTGTTTATTTGTATTATTGTTTTATTTTCCTTTTTCTCCGTTATTGTGTTAAATGCTCCAAACGTAAAGCACTTTGAGATGCATTCTGTGTATGAAAGGTACTATGTAAATAAAACGTATATTATACCTAATACAAGTTGAACTGTGAGTAAAGTATACGTGCCGTTGGTCAAACAAATGCTTCTTTCAATACCAATGGCTTGTAGGAAAAACAAAGAAGAGTTATTGTAAATGTTACAAAGTTTGAATAGGCTTTTCTTGTATTCTTCAGTTTACAATTTTTTTTTTTGTGAAGCTTAATGCTTGTTTTCATCGGGAAAGTTTAGATTGTTGTTGAGCAGCAACTGTGTGCTTGGTTTTCCATGTCCCTGTAGTTTTCACCTTCTAGTAGAATTCTTGTCTTGCTGTGTTCAATCCCCTCCGTTATGTTTTGAAGAAGATGAAAATGGGTGCCTGTAAATCCACTGTATATCCGACGTAGGCTACAAGCCCGCGGTGTAATGTCAGGCAGCGGTTCGCCCAAGAGCTGCAAAGGGATGATGCTGTCCAATGTCCTGGCCCACTCTTTAGGTTCCGCTGCGTTCCGGTCGGTGCTTTTGATTGTTTCAGTCTAGCCCACGACTGATTAAAGTGTAGACAGCATAGAAGAAAGCGCATCCAGGATTGTTGTCATTTGTTTCCTCGACCGATTTCGTCCTATACGAGAAAATCTTCAGGGGTCTCAAAGCACACAATCTGCAAGCCATCTTACAATGAAACTTTTTTTTTTTTTTTTCTCTCACACCGTCTGATTATTGAACACATAGTCTGCATTCCTGTCGACATCACAAGTTGTATAATATTGTTCTGAACATCTCACAAGTTAGCCTACTCGTTGCAGGATCTCCAAGTAAAGCGAATCACCAAAGATCCTGTTTTTACGCGCAGTGTCAATCGATGTTTGATAAGCTAATATCAGTGTACTTCATGGAGTTTTGCTCATCAGCAGTTGCTACTGCATAATATGTTGTCAACTTAGACTCAGCACTCGATTGACGTGTGTGTGCTGTTACGTATCAGGTCTATAAGCCGTGCGCCAAGGAGAAGTGCTCATTCACGTCGCTGGAGCTGCCATGCTTTCCGTCGTTATAGTGTTCTATCGGCTGGCCTGGCGCTCTCGGGGCTGAGAGGCAGACGGGTAACACGCGGGAGGAGCTTTAAGTAGGCTATTTTGACCGGTAGCTTTCGCTTACGGCCATACCACGCTGAACACGCCCGATCTCGTCCGATCTCGGAAGCTAAGCAGCGTCGGGCCTGGTTAGTACTTGGATGGGAGACCGCCTGGGAATACCAGGTGCCGTAAGCTTTTCCCAACTTCAGCCAGTGCGACCGTTTCTTTTTATTTATTTTTTTTAGACTGTCTTTCTGTGCGTGCCTGCTCCGTTCACCTTTGGCTGCCCGGCGATTTTTCTACCCCTTGACTGTTTGCTTCCTGTGTTTGCAAAAACATAAAATAAATAAACAAGTCAAAATGCATACGTATTTTCTAAAACAATGTATAAGCGAGCAACCGGTTGGGGGGAAAAAAAGGACGAGTTGACTGTCAACAGCTGGCTTGGCGTTCTCGGGGCTGAGAGGCAGGCGGGTAACACGCGTGTGACTCCTAGCCGGGTTGAAGGGGCTTTAAGTAGGCTACTTTGACCGGTAACTCTCGCTTACGGCCATACCACGCTGAACACGCCCGATCTCGTCCGATCTCGGAAGCTAAGCAGCGTCGGGCCTGGTTAGTACTTGGATGGGAGACCGCCTGGGAATACCAGGTGCCGTAAGCTTTTCTCACCTTCAGCCAGTGCAACTGATTTTTTTTTTAGGCCGTCTGACTGTGCGTGCCTGCTCCCTACCTTCCTTCACACATTTGGTCGCCCAGCGCTTTTTCTACCCCCTTGACTTTTTGCTTCCTCCGTTTGAAAAAAACAAAGTTCCCGGTTTTGCGCGCAGTGTGAATTGATATTTGATAAGCTGATATCAGTGTACTTCATGGAGGTTTGCTTGACAACAGTTGCTACTGCATAATGTCTTGTCAATTTAGACGCAGCATTCGATTGACGTGCGTCTCCTATTACGTATCAGGCCTATATATAAGCCGTGCGCCAAGGAGAAGTGCTCATTCGCGTCTCCGTCGCTGGGGGGAGCGCCGCGCTTTCAGTCGTTAGTGTTATATTTCTGGACATGTATGGATCATTGTCCACCAGTGACCCTATTTCATAAGGCGAGAACTACAGTTGGAGCAGGTAATTGTGTCTTTTTCCGTCCAGTAGTTAAAGCAAATTGGACCCGTGAAACGCCTGTCTTGCTGTAGCCTAGTATCTAGCGTTCACCACACACGAGCGAGCTGTATGCGCCTTCCTAACTGGCCAGACAGACCTAACTCGGAGCCTCCGCATCCCGTCGGCTAAGTGTAACTTGTTTATATGGAGAGGCTTTCTGAAATGAAGCTGATATTTCATGAATTGTAAATTAGGGCCGTTCTCTCCAGCGAAACGTCGCCCAAATGTTTTCACTCTGCTTAAAAGCAGCACTTTTGTTTTTTTTTTCCCTTTTTAAAAAAAAAAAAAAAAAAAAGCTTTTTACTCTAATGATATTTTCTAACATCTATTTTAGTTAAGCTTACTTGTGGTAGTTTCACTTGGTGTACACCAAGTGGTTTTTGCCATGCCGTGTCACCTTTAGAATCTGTTGAGAATCCAAACAAATCTGGCGTCTTAATCAGAGATCATTTTTCCCGACCTGAAAAAAATACCTGTATATGAGAGCTTTATGTTAACTCATGTTATCTTGTAGCCTATTTCTTCACATTATTTTACATTCGACTGCTGATATTTACAGGGTCTTCCTAATTCACTGCACTGGTTTTACTAGGCTATTGTATCTATCTCCTTACCATCCTCTGAATTCTCGTCTTTACTTTATTCTAAATATCTGATGTTTTATTTATCGGTTTGTTTATTTGTATTATTGTTTTATTTTCCTTTTTCTCCGTTATTGTGTTAAATGCTCCAAACGTAAAGCACTTTGAGATGCATTCTGTGTATGAAAGGTACTATGTAAATAAAACGTATATTATACCTAATACAAGTTGAACTGTGAGTAAAGTATACGTGCCGTTGGTCAAACAAATGCTTCTTTCAATACCAATGGCTTGTAGGAAAAACAAAGAAGAGTTATTGTAAATGTTACAAAGTTTGAATAGGCTTTTCTTGTATTCTTCAGTTTACAATTTTTTTTTTTGTGAAGCTTAATGCTTGTTTTCATCGGGAAAGTTTAGATTGTTGTTGAGCAGCAACTGTGTGCTTGGTTTTCCATGTCCCTGTAGTTTTCACCTTCTAGTAGAATTCTTGTCTTGCTGTGTTCAATCCCCTCCGTTATGTTTTGAAGAAGATGAAAATGGGTGCCTGTAAATCCACTGTATATCCGACGTAGGCTACAAGCCCGCGGTGTAATGTCAGGCAGCGGTTCGCCCAAGAGCTGCAAAGGGATGATGCTGTCCAATGTCCTGGCCCACTCTTTAGGTTCCGCTGCGTTCCGGTCGGTGCTTTTGATTGTTTCAGTCTAGCCCACGACTGATTAAAGTGTAGACAGCATAGAAGAAAGCGCATCCAGGATTGTTGTCATTTGTTTCCTCGACCGATTTCGTCCTATACGAGAAAATCTTCAGGGGTCTCAAAGCACACAATCTGCAAGCCATCTTACAATGAAACTTTTTTTTTTTTTTTCTCTCACACCGTCTGATTATTGAACACATAGTCTGCATTCCTGTCGACATCACAAGTTGTATAATATTGTTCTGAACATCTCACAAGTTAGCCTACTCGTTGCAGGATCTCCAAGTAAAGCGAATCACCAAAGATCCTGTTTTTACGCGCAGTGTCAATCGATGTTTGATAAGCTAATATCAGTGTACTTCATGGAGTTTTGCTCATCAGCAGTTGCTACTGCATAATATGTTGTCAACTTAGACTCAGCACTCGATTGACGTGTGTGTGCTGTTACGTATCAGGTCTATAAGCCGTGCGCCAAGGAGAAGTGCTCATTCACGTCGCTGGAGCTGCCATGCTTTCCGTCGTTATAGTGTTCTATCGGCTGGCCTGGCGCTCTCGGGGCTGAGAGGCAGACGGGTAACACGCGGGAGGAGCTTTAAGTAGGCTATTTTGACCGGTAGCTTTCGCTTACGGCCATACCACGCTGAACACGCCCGATCTCGTCCGATCTCGGAAGCTAAGCAGCGTCGGGCCTGGTTAGTACTTGGATGGGAGACCGCCTGGGAATACCAGGTGCCGTAAGCTTTTCCCAACTTCAGCCAGTGCGACCGTTTCTTTTTATTTATTTTTTTTAGACTGTCTTTCTGTGCGTGCCTGCTCCGTTCACCTTTGGCTGCCCGGCGATTTTTCTACCCCTTGACTGTTTGCTTCCTGTGTTTGCAAAAACATAAAATAAATAAACAAGTCAAAATGCATACGTATTTTCTAAAACAATGTATAAGCGAGCAACCGGTTGGGGGGAAAAAAAGGACGAGTTGACTGTCAACAGCTGGCTTGGCGTTCTCGGGGCTGAGAGGCAGGCGGGTAACACGCGTGTGACTCCTAGCCGGGTTGAAGGGGCTTTAAGTAGGCTACTTTGACCGGTAACTCTCGCTTACGGCCATACCACGCTGAACACGCCCGATCTCGTCCGATCTCGGAAGCTAAGCAGCGTCGGGCCTGGTTAGTACTTGGATGGGAGACCGCCTGGGAATGGGCCATGACCCCCCCAAGTCCCTATCCTCGATCCTGGGATGAGCACAATCCTGGGCCACCTGCTGGACGATCCTGGTACTGCAAGATGCGGTGGACGAGTGGGTAAAGCACTTGTTTCCCATTCATAAGATCACAGGTTGGAGCCCCAGTTCAGCTATTTGAAACTCATAGATTGAAATCTCTGTGAAAGATGTATAATTTTTATTGTATAATTATCCTTAAACTGCTTGAGTGAATAATTGTAGTTTAAAGGTGCAAACCCCTTTGCTGAAATGCAGTTAGTTTCAGGGAAGTATAATACAAGTAAGTATTCTTCATCTTTTTGGACCCTTGATTTCAGGTAAACTTTTAATTTCAGGTAAGTATCGCACCCCAGTTAGTTTCAGGGAAGTATAATACGGGTAAGTATTCTTATTCATCTTTTTGGACCCTTGATTTCAGGTAAAGTTTTAATTTCAGGTAAGCATTGCACTCCAGTTAGTTTCAGGGAAGTATAATACAGGTAAGTATTCTTATTTATCTTTTTGGACCCTTAATTTCAGGTAAAGTTTTAATTTAAGGTAAGCATTGCACTCCAACATAGGTACATGTTATAAAAGTTATCCAAGTGGATTTTTTTAGTATGTAAAGCAGTTTATAACTGGTAAGTATTCTTTGATTAAGCTATCGCAACACATGAATGAAAAATTACCCTTTTATATACAGCGAGTATGAAACACTTAAAAATTGAATTATTATGTTAACACCAGGTAACAAGCAGAGCCATTTTCAAATGCAATGAAAATATTTTATTGACACCACAGGAATGAAACGTGAAATCAAACATGACGTGACGAATCCCAAATGCTTGATGCAAAAGGTAATTTCAGGTAGTAACAGATATGTATGAATGAAACATGAATGAACATTTTGTATGAAACACATGAATTACACTAAAACATGTATGTAAAAAACAACACACAAATAAGTTAAATAAATATACATTATAAACATTTAAAACGTTTTTAAACAATTTCACATTATTTACATCATTGTGTGTGTGTGTCTCAGTGTGTGTGTGTGTGTGTGTGTGTGTCAGCGTGTATGTGTCTGTCAGTGTGTGTGTGTGTGTGTGTGTCAGTGTGTGTGACAGTCATTGCAACCCACAACAGGTTTAGAGGGTGGTTCTCCTCTTCTCCAGTTCCCCATCCACCACAGTTTTAAAGTGTTCATAGCTGGTGTATGTTACACCTTCGAAGCCAGGTGTGGTGGACATATTGGTGGAGGGACAAAAGGTGAAGATTTTCTGGCTGCTTCCAGCCACCTTGTCTTTGGAAGGGGTGTATTTCTTCCGCTGCCCCCCACACTGCGGCACCTTGCAAGCCCCACATGGCTTATTGGACTTGTTGGGCATAACAGGTTTCACTGTGGGAGGACAGGGAGGAAGACTGGGTTGGCAGATGGCAGCAACCTCACTGATGGAGCCTGTGGTTGGGTTGGCAGCACCAGGAGGACAGGTGCTTTTGCCACGGCAGATGGCACGTAGGATGCAGTGGCAGGCTTGGGCTGGATACAGCGGTTTGAAGGCCCTGGTTGACAGTCTGGCTGTGGGTCTTCAAAGTCCAACCTGTAAATATAAAAGAAAAAAAACACACAAGCACAATACTGTGAGTATCATATACAATAATACAGTGTCATACAGTACAGCTCCCAGTGTGCTGTGTGCTCATTGGGAAAATATATATATAAAAAACTTAATAGCAATACAGGAGGACAGGTGCTTTTGCCACGGCAGATGGCACGTAGGATGCAGTGGCAGGCTTGGGCTGGATACAGCGGTTTGAAGGCCCTGGTTGACAGTCTGGCTGTGGGTCTTCAAAGTCCAACCTGTAAATATAAAAGAAAAAAAACACACAAGCACAATACTGTGAGTATCATATACAATAATACAGTGTCATACAGTACAGCTCCCAGTGTGCTGTGTGCTCATTGGGAAAATATATATATAAAAAACTTAATAGCAATACAAATCTGATAAAATCTTTTATAATAAATGAGACTCTTTAGTGGTGAGAACCTTATAAGTATGGGTGTGCATTAACATTTTACTCTACACAAAAAAATAAATGGATAAAGTGAGCGAAGAGCTTACCTCCGCTTTTCCCCACGCCTTTTGCCAGCGACATGGTGAGGCTCCTGGTACTGCACCTGAGGTCTATCTGGTGGTGGCAGTGACGACGGCAGAGCAGGGGCATCAGGCATTGGTTGGCCTGACAGAACATTCCGATGAGTCTTCACTCTTGGCCTGACCGTTGCCCTGAAGTTGGCCATCTTCTCCTCCCTCCTGAAAAAGTTGCTGATGGACTTGACGTTTATGTTGGGCAGCGGGATGGCGAGGCTGCCCACGACCGGGTCGTCCCTCACTCTGTCGGCCACCCTCTTGTACTGGCCTTTGATGGATGAGGTCAGCTTGCTGGGAGACAAGTGGAATTTGCTGCAGGTGGGATGGTGCTGCAGCATCTTAATCAGGAGGTACAGAAGACGGCTCTCCTCGGTCACCTGCGCTGCTTGGGGGTACCTCATCCAGCCAAACTTGGTCTTCTGGGCTGCGCTGGTCTCTGGCGTGTCGGCTCCGAGGCAACGACCAAAGAGGGTGTAGCCCCACCTGGACTCGTACTTCTTGACGAAGTTGGCGCCGGACCGGTCGTGGTCGTGGAGAGCAGCAGCAGTTTACCTGAATCATGGCTCTCCATTCTTTCTGGTAATGTAAACACAGGTAATAGGGATCAGTGATAATAATAATAATAATAATAATAAAGCTTTATTTGTATAGCACCTTTCATACACAGAATGCAGCTCAAAGTGCTTTACATTTGAAGCATGTAACACAATAGTAGTCAGTCAGTCATTATCAATCACTTTTCTTTGCTGTTTATGATATGCTCAGCAACATATCAAAAATATAGAAAATGACGTGATAAGACTGGCAGCCTTAACCCTCTTACCCCCCACAAGCACGCCATATGGCAACTGTGGCAAGGAAAAACTCCCATATTCCAGGAAGAAACCTTGAGCAGAACCTGACTTAATAGGGGGAGCCCATCTGCTTCTGGCTGGCTGCGCCCTCCAATAGTAGCAGATGTAGAATAATCTGAAAATGTAGTCTACAGGATAAGATGAGTTAACTAAAGGCTTTCCTGTACAGGTATGTTTTCAGATCTTTTTTAAAAATATTTACTGAACTCGCCTGCTTGATGTACAGAGGCAGGGTGTTCCATAGTTTGGGGGCATAATGGATAAACGCAGCTTCTCCACTTTGTTTGTGGAGCACTTTGGGTACGATTAAAAGATTAGAATTGGATGATCTAAGTTTCCTTTGTGGTTGATAAGATATTAAAAGCTCAGAGATATATGAAGGTGCTATGCCATTCAGAGCTTTGTAAGTAATTAACATAACCTTAAAATCAATTCTATAGGAAATAGGGAGCCAGTGCAGTTCAGCCAACACAGGGGTGATGTGTTCTCTCTTCTTAGTCTTAGTTAAGTGATGACTGTTCATTTAACTTTCCAACAAGTGACTGTAACAAAACTTTTAAACATGGCTCATTTGCAGTTAGTAGTCATCATATAAATAAGGTCAAAGCAAGAGAGCCATGTTATTTATTTAAACTGGATGACAGTATTTACACACACATCCCGTGAGATGTAATAAAAGCCTATCACTGCACATATTAGTTTGATAGTGGTGTACTCATTAACACAGCTTAAAAATCAGGTGTTGTGTTTACACATCCAAAGCATATTTAGACCTCGAATTTCGACTCCACACTGTAGTAACAACATCTACAAAGTCTAAACATGCTAGCCAGATGATCAGATGAGGGCTTAAATACATTTTAGAGACCCTGCAGCCCTCGTAAAAGTAGTAAGCAAAAACAGCCCATTCATTCATCACTTTGTTGTTAGCATGCAAATCGCGGTTGACATGTTTACACTTCTAAAGCATATTTACACATCGAATTGCAACTCCACATTGTTGTAACACCATCTCCATAGTCTTAAGAAGTGGGCTAGAGTGTTCGATCACGTTTTTAATGTATTTACAGAGATCGTCAGGTCATTACACTGGCGATTGGTACTTCATTCATTTTCAATGCATTCATGCCAATCGCAGTTGGCATGTTTACACTTCTAAAGCATACTTACACGTCGAATTTCAACTCCAAACTGTTGTAACACCATATCCATGGTCTTAAGAAGTGAGCTAGAGTGTCCGATCACGATTTAAAAGTATTTCCAGAGATCGTCAGATCATTACACTGGCGATTGGTAGAAGCTAGCTCAATCATTCATTTCAATGCATTTAGCTAGCATGCTAATCACGGTCGATATTCTAACAAATCTAAAGCATATTTCAGCTTTACATTTCGAATCCACACAGTAGTAATACATTCTTCAAGGTCCCAACATGTAAAATCAATAGTCTGATCGGATTTTCAACGCATATGAGAGAGATCGAACCTAGCTATTTTAATGTAAACAAGCGGTGCTAGCCTAGTTAGCTACTAGCCAATTGGTGTCTGAAAATGAGTGTCAGTACGGCGCTAACTAGATTATCATGTCAAACCTCAGGCAAATTCAGGCAAATTATCCAAAAATACATAGAGTTTCAGTCATTACTTATCAAATAATTACACCAAACTTACCTGAGAATAAAAATATTAGTCTGTCAAATCTGTCAAACGGCCGACTGCATTAACAAAAGATGGCCGCCAGAATTTTTCTAACACAGCTCAGTCTCCAATGACGATTCCACAACAGAGGTCTCTGATTGGCTGATCGCTGCTCAGCTCTCCTCAACAGGGCTCAATGATTGGCTTGTCGTTCCTCAACTTTGCACAACAGGGCTCAACCATTGGTCCGTTGAGCAGGCTTTAGGGACTTGGGAGAGAATTCGCCTGGGAATGGGCCATGACCCCCCCAAGTCCCTATCCTCGATCCTGGGATGAGCACAATCCTGGGCCACCTGCTGGACGATCCTGGTACTGCAAGATGCGGTGGACGAGTGGGTAAAGCACTTGTTTCCCATTCATAAGATCACAGGTTGGAGCCCCAGTTCAGCTATTTGAAACTCATAGATTGAAATCTCTGTGAAAGATGTATAATTTTTATTGTATAATTATCCTTAAACTGCTTGAGTGAATAATTGTAGTTTAAAGGTGCAAACCCCTTTGCTGAAATGCAGTTAGTTTCAGGGAAGTATAATACAAGTAAGTATTCTTCATCTTTTTGGACCCTTGATTTCAGGTAAACTTTTAATTTCAGGTAAGTATCGCACCCCAGTTAGTTTCAGGGAAGTATAATACGGGTAAGTATTCTTATTCATCTTTTTGGACCCTTGATTTCAGGTAAAGTTTTAATTTCAGGTAAGCATTGCACTCCAGTTAGTTTCAGGGAAGTATAATACAGGTAAGTATTCTTATTTATCTTTTTGGACCCTTAATTTCAGGTAAAGTTTTAATTTAAGGTAAGCATTGCACTCCAACATAGGTACATGTTATAAAAGTTATCCAAGTGGATTTTTTTAGTATGTAAAGCAGTTTATAACTGGTAAGTATTCTTTGATTAAGCTATCGCAACACATGAATGAAAAATTACCCTTTTATATACAGCGAGTATGAAACACTTAAAAATTGAATTATTATGTTAACACCAGGTAACAAGCAGAGCCATTTTCAAATGCAATGAAAATATTTTATTGACACCACAGGAATGAAACGTGAAATCAAACATGACGTGACGAATCCCAAATGCTTGATGCAAAAGGTAATTTCAGGTAGTAACAGATATGTATGAATGAAACATGAATGAACATTTTGTATGAAACACATGAATTACACTAAAACATGTATGTAAAAAACAACACACAAATAAGTTAAATAAATATACATTATAAACATTTAAAACGTTTTTAAACAATTTCACATTATTTACATCATTGTGTGTGTGTGTCTCAGTGTGTGTGTGTGTGTGTGTGTGTGTCAGCGTGTATGTGTCTGTCAGTGTGTGTGTGTGTGTGTGTGTCAGTGTGTGTGACAGTCATTGCAACCCACAACAGGTTTAGAGGGTGGTTCTCCTCTTCTCCAGTTCCCCATCCACCACAGTTTTAAAGTGTTCATAGCTGGTGTATGTTACACCTTCGAAGCCAGGTGTGGTGGACATATTGGTGGAGGGACAAAAGGTGAAGATTTTCTGGCTGCTTCCAGCCACCTTGTCTTTGGAAGGGGTGTATTTCTTCCGCTGCCCCCCACACTGCGGCACCTTGCAAGCCCCACATGGCTTATTGGACTTGTTGGGCATAACAGGTTTCACTGTGGGAGGACAGGGAGGAAGACTGGGTTGGCAGATGGCAGCAACCTCACTGATGGAGCCTGTGGTTGGGTTGGCAGCACCAGGAGGACAGGTGCTTTTGCCACGGCAGATGGCACGTAGGATGCAGTGGCAGGCTTGGGCTGGATACAGCGGTTTGAAGGCCCTGGTTGACAGTCTGGCTGTGGGTCTTCAAAGTCCAACCTGTAAATATAAAAGAAAAAAAACACACAAGCACAATACTGTGAGTATCATATACAATAATACAGTGTCATACAGTACAGCTCCCAGTGTGCTGTGTGCTCATTGGGAAAATATATATATAAAAAACTTAATAGCAATACAGGAGGACAGGTGCTTTTGCCACGGCAGATGGCACGTAGGATGCAGTGGCAGGCTTGGGCTGGATACAGCGGTTTGAAGGCCCTGGTTGACAGTCTGGCTGTGGGTCTTCAAAGTCCAACCTGTAAATATAAAAGAAAAAAAACACACAAGCACAATACTGTGAGTATCATATACAATAATACAGTGTCATACAGTACAGCTCCCAGTGTGCTGTGTGCTCATTGGGAAAATATATATATAAAAAACTTAATAGCAATACAAATCTGATAAAATCTTTTATAATAAATGAGACTCTTTAGTGGTGAGAACCTTATAAGTATGGGTGTGCATTAACATTTTACTCTACACAAAAAAATAAATGGATAAAGTGAGCGAAGAGCTTACCTCCGCTTTTCCCCACGCCTTTTGCCAGCGACATGGTGAGGCTCCTGGTACTGCACCTGAGGTCTATCTGGTGGTGGCAGTGACGACGGCAGAGCAGGGGCATCAGGCATTGGTTGGCCTGACAGAACATTCCGATGAGTCTTCACTCTTGGCCTGACCGTTGCCCTGAAGTTGGCCATCTTCTCCTCCCTCCTGAAAAAGTTGCTGATGGACTTGACGTTTATGTTGGGCAGCGGGATGGCGAGGCTGCCCACGACCGGGTCGTCCCTCACTCTGTCGGCCACCCTCTTGTACTGGCCTTTGATGGATGAGGTCAGCTTGCTGGGAGACAAGTGGAATTTGCTGCAGGTGGGATGGTGCTGCAGCATCTTAATCAGGAGGTACAGAAGACGGCTCTCCTCGGTCACCTGCGCTGCTTGGGGGTACCTCATCCAGCCAAACTTGGTCTTCTGGGCTGCGCTGGTCTCTGGCGTGTCGGCTCCGAGGCAACGACCAAAGAGGGTGTAGCCCCACCTGGACTCGTACTTCTTGACGAAGTTGGCGCCGGACCGGTCGTGGTCGTGGAGAGCAGCAGCAGTTTACCTGAATCATGGCTCTCCATTCTTTCTGGTAATGTAAACACAGGTAATAGGGATCAGTGATAATAATAATAATAATAATAATAAAGCTTTATTTGTATAGCACCTTTCATACACAGAATGCAGCTCAAAGTGCTTTACATTTGAAGCATGTAACACAATAGTAGTCAGTCAGTCATTATCAATCACTTTTCTTTGCTGTTTATGATATGCTCAGCAACATATCAAAAATATAGAAAATGACGTGATAAGACTGGCAGCCTTAACCCTCTTACCCCCCACAAGCACGCCATATGGCAACTGTGGCAAGGAAAAACTCCCATATTCCAGGAAGAAACCTTGAGCAGAACCTGACTTAATAGGGGGAGCCCATCTGCTTCTGGCTGGCTGCGCCCTCCAATAGTAGCAGATGTAGAATAATCTGAAAATGTAGTCTACAGGATAAGATGAGTTAACTAAAGGCTTTCCTGTACAGGTATGTTTTCAGATCTTTTTTAAAAATATTTACTGAACTCGCCTGCTTGATGTACAGAGGCAGGGTGTTCCATAGTTTGGGGGCATAATGGATAAACGCAGCTTCTCCACTTTGTTTGTGGAGCACTTTGGGTACGATTAAAAGATTAGAATTGGATGATCTAAGTTTCCTTTGTGGTTGATAAGATATTAAAAGCTCAGAGATATATGAAGGTGCTATGCCATTCAGAGCTTTGTAAGTAATTAACATAACCTTAAAATCAATTCTATAGGAAATAGGGAGCCAGTGCAGTTCAGCCAACACAGGGGTGATGTGTTCTCTCTTCTTAGTCTTAGTTAAGTGATGACTGTTCATTTAACTTTCCAACAAGTGACTGTAACAAAACTTTTAAACATGGCTCATTTGCAGTTAGTAGTCATCATATAAATAAGGTCAAAGCAAGAGAGCCATGTTATTTATTTAAACTGGATGACAGTATTTACACACACATCCCGTGAGATGTAATAAAAGCCTATCACTGCACATATTAGTTTGATAGTGGTGTACTCATTAACACAGCTTAAAAATCAGGTGTTGTGTTTACACATCCAAAGCATATTTAGACCTCGAATTTCGACTCCACACTGTAGTAACAACATCTACAAAGTCTAAACATGCTAGCCAGATGATCAGATGAGGGCTTAAATACATTTTAGAGACCCTGCAGCCCTCGTAAAAGTAGTAAGCAAAAACAGCCCATTCATTCATCACTTTGTTGTTAGCATGCAAATCGCGGTTGACATGTTTACACTTCTAAAGCATATTTACACATCGAATTGCAACTCCACATTGTTGTAACACCATCTCCATAGTCTTAAGAAGTGGGCTAGAGTGTTCGATCACGTTTTTAATGTATTTACAGAGATCGTCAGGTCATTACACTGGCGATTGGTACTTCATTCATTTTCAATGCATTCATGCCAATCGCAGTTGGCATGTTTACACTTCTAAAGCATACTTACACGTCGAATTTCAACTCCAAACTGTTGTAACACCATATCCATGGTCTTAAGAAGTGAGCTAGAGTGTCCGATCACGATTTAAAAGTATTTCCAGAGATCGTCAGATCATTACACTGGCGATTGGTAGAAGCTAGCTCAATCATTCATTTCAATGCATTTAGCTAGCATGCTAATCACGGTCGATATTCTAACAAATCTAAAGCATATTTCAGCTTTACATTTCGAATCCACACAGTAGTAATACATTCTTCAAGGTCCCAACATGTAAAATCAATAGTCTGATCGGATTTTCAACGCATATGAGAGAGATCGAACCTAGCTATTTTAATGTAAACAAGCGGTGCTAGCCTAGTTAGCTACTAGCCAATTGGTGTCTGAAAATGAGTGTCAGTACGGCGCTAACTAGATTATCATGTCAAACCTCAGGCAAATTCAGGCAAATTATCCAAAAATACATAGAGTTTCAGTCATTACTTATCAAATAATTACACCAAACTTACCTGAGAATAAAAATATTAGTCTGTCAAATCTGTCAAACGGCCGACTGCATTAACAAAAGATGGCCGCCAGAATTTTTCTAACACAGCTCAGTCTCCAATGACGATTCCACAACAGAGGTCTCTGATTGGCTGATCGCTGCTCAGCTCTCCTCAACAGGGCTCAATGATTGGCTTGTCGTTCCTCAACTTTGCACAACAGGGCTCAACCATTGGTCCGTTGAGCAGGCTTTAGGGACTTGGGAGAGAATTCGCCTGGGAATACCAGGTGCCGTAAGCTTTTCTCACCTTCAGCCAGTGCAACTGATTTTTTTTTTAGGCCGTCTGACTGTGCGTGCCTGCTCCCTACCTTCCTTCACACATTTGGTCGCCCAGCGCTTTTTCTACCCCCTTGACTTTTTGCTTCCTCCGTTTGAAAAAAACAAAGTTCCCGGTTTTGCGCGCAGTGTGAATTGATATTTGATAAGCTGATATCAGTGTACTTCATGGAGGTTTGCTTGACAACAGTTGCTACTGCATAATGTCTTGTCAATTTAGACGCAGCATTCGATTGACGTGCGTCTCCTATTACGTATCAGGCCTATATACAAGCCGTGCGCCAAGGAGAAGTGCTCATTCGCGTCTCCGTCGCTGGGGGGAGCGCCGCGCTTTCAGTCGTTAGTGTTATATTTCTGGACATGTATGGATCATTGTCCACCAGTGACCCTATTTCATAAGGCGAGAACTACAGTTGGAGCAGGTAATTGTGTCTTTTTCCGTCCAGTAGTTAAAGCAAATTGGACCCGTGAAACGCCTGTCTTGCTGTAGCCTAGTATCTAGCGTTCACCACACACGAGCGAGCTGTATGCGCCTTCCTAACTGGCCAGACAGACCTAACTCGGAGCCTCCGCATCCCGTCGGCTAAGTGTAACTTGTTTATATGGAGAGGCTTTCTGAAATGAAGCTTATATTTCATGAATTGTAAATTAGGGCTGTTCTCTCCAGTGAAACGTCCCCCAAATGTTTTCACTCTGCTTAAATACAGAACTTTTATAGCCCATTAAATACTTAGTTTAGGTTGTATATTATCATGGCCTCTCTTCTTTCCTAACCTTCGTGTTTCATCTTATTTTTGAAAAGATGATTCTTTTTACTCCATTGATATTTTTCTAACATCTATTTTAGTTAGCCTATATTTGTGGCAGATTCACATGGTGTACTCGAAGTGGATGGATAATTGGCCACGAATGATTCTAGCACATATGGGGAGAACTGCTGTTGGAGCAGGGTTTTTTTCTGGACCAGTGTAACAAGTGCCTTGTGCCAGAAAAGTTGTGGGTTGAATTCCTGGCTTCCACCATTGTGCCCTTGAGCAAGGCACTTAATCCTGAGTTGCTGGGACAATGTAACAATGTTAAGACACAAAATAATTACAATTAGCACCCCAAAATAATGGGACATTGCCTGTTTACTCACTATCAAATTATTCACACGTTTTCTTTTACTAAGTAGAAGATATGTTGTGCAAAATCTATCTTTGCAGACAGTGGCTGATTCGTTTTAGATTCTGCGATTTTATGTTTTCATATAGGCATCAACATAGTTATCAAAATTTACATGACCAGGTAAACTACTGTAGATATGAGAAACATTATCATGGTATCGACAGAAGCTAAAATAATGAACGTTACAGAGATTGATGTATACAGGCCTTCAGACATGCTTTGTCCACACAATGCAACCAATGTAACATAATTGGTTGTGAAAATGTTTGAATCCTGCATGTAGAAAGCTTCAAGTCATTGGCTTGTCCAAGGGAAATTGGCAACAATTTCAATTGTCCATCGGTATTGTAGCTTTCTTGCTTGACACTGGCATAAAGTTTGTTAAGGCTATTTGAGTAATTCCTAGATGTCATGTTTTCAGCAATGCATAAAACATGGTTCATCCAAGAAATTGCTACAGTCAATTTTCACAGAGTCCAAAGTAAGCTTGCCCCCTATGGAAACCTTAGGGTCAAAGAGCGGACAGGGAAGGAACCTTGGTCCATCCGTACACACGTCCTCTTCCTCTTGCTGCTGCTCTCCATCTCTCTCGCCACTCATCATCCCTTGTGAGGAGATGTAGTCCACAGTCACCTCTGTGTTCTGAGACTCTTGGGTCTGATAAGACTCGTGCGAGAAGCTCTTCAGGTAGGCACTAGGGGACTTGAGGCTGAAGGAGAGGCACACATCCTGTCCCTGCTGCAGACTGCTGCTGGTGCTGTCAAGGCCCATCAGTGCACCGGGAATCGAGCTCTCGCTGGGCATCTCCTGCACCTCCACTGTGTCCGGTTCATCCTCGCTCACACTAGAGTCACTCAGGTACAGTTTCAAAGTCATCTCACCCTGTGGAGAAATGGTGGTGGTGGTGGAGGGGGTTGATGTAAGATAATGGTATGATGGTATAAAGAACAAAATGTAACTGACACATGAGATAAATGGTATGCCTACCTTTTCACCTGAACACTCTTTGGCCCATTTACTGTTGGCTGGATCTGGAACCATGTCCGGAAGGAGGTGACAGCATCTTAGAAATCTAGAGTGAGAGAGGCCACAACAAATCGGATATCAGTGTCATAACCCAGTCACAGAGTTGGAGAGTAGAAATACAGCCAAATTCTTTTTTCATTTTTAGACCACTGCAAGGTAACACTAAGGACCTGATATCTGTATGTTCTCTTCTCTGTTCTCTGACTTTTCTCAAGAACATGTTTGAAGTTTTGTTGACTATAAGCTAAACGCTCAATATTTAGGCTTGTATAAGAAAGTGCTCTTTGATGAATTAATGTTATTATCTTGTCCTCTTTACCTTTGGTGAAGTGAGAAGATATGACACAGGCACATGAGAACCACAAGAAAAGGCACAACACTGCAGCTGGCTACCAGGATCCCAAAGACCAGAGGTGAAGTTTTCTCTGAAATCACGAATAGAGTGGTTCAATTAAGGACAAGACAATGATAGAAGGTTGAAG
Source organism: Alosa sapidissima (assembly GCF_018492685.1). NCBI lineage: Eukaryota > Metazoa > Chordata > Actinopteri > Clupeiformes > Clupeidae > Alosa > Alosa sapidissima. Next base: position 22,875,389 of record NC_055968.1, on the reverse strand, counting down.
ATCTCTGGGAATTAAGTTCATTATGTACTTTTACTTATTCCAGTTACATTCACAGCTTACATTCACAGCTCGGATACATACAGTAAGTTAAGTTTGCAGAGTGGAGCATTAGCTCAGGTGATTTAGGCATAGATAGTACCGCAATTGCAAAAAAGTTGGGAAGCAGTGTAAAATGAGAATAAAAACTGCATTTGTAAATCATGTAAACCCTGTATTTAATTTATCTTTAATGGTTAAATTCTTTGTGCTGTAGGGTATTTCCCACAGTGGTCAATCAACAACCAATGCTATATAAAGGAACACTTCAACATTTTTACCAACACATTAGCTTATTTGTCATCTCCTCCAGAGTTAGAGAAGATGATATCCGTGCCAACGATATACCCTCATCTCTGTGAGTGCAGAAACTCAGTCTGACGCACTGTTAGTCTACCTTAGCATAGCTCACTGAGGTGGTTGGAACTAACTAGTTCAGCTTATAGCTCCCAAAAGGGACAATATAACTCCAACACTTACCTATTTACATGTGACTAGTATAATTATTACAATGTGTACAAATAGCAATGTAAGAGACTCAGCGATTTTCTAAGCATATGCTTACTTGGAACTATATTCTCATTCAGGCGAAGCACTGCTGCTTAAAATTTTGCACATGGATTTGCAGAAGTAACAACAGGGCTTTTCAGGTGCTTTGTGCAAATCACTCCGCCCAAGTAGCAGTGCTTCTGTCACTGCATAACCACAATGCACAAAAACAATTAACTTTCCATTAGGCAACTTACGTTGGTGTTTAACGGTGAAGGAGTGGGGGTCTCCAGGTGGACTCTCTCCAGCTTCGGTCCAAGCAGTCATAAATACTCTGTACTGCTGACCATCTGTGAGACCAGAGACGCTGAAGTTTCTAGACATGAGCTCTGTCGACACATCTAGAAGAGATAAGGGCATAGTTTCAGCGGAGCCTATAAAATACTACAAGACTCCCTATATTCTACATTTTGTACTCAAGCAGTTTACTGAAGTACACTTCATTTCAATGTAAAATTAGTCAGGATCGCAGTGTTTTACCAGTGAGGAATTAGGGCATCTTTGATCATTGCTGTTGAAAGTGTTTAGTGTTTACCATATGGGACTTTGGTCCTTGGTCCTTGAACATAGATGGTGTACTTAGTGAGGCAACCCCTCAACTGTTGTCTTGGGATTGGCATCCATGTCACCAGCATGGTGTTGTCAACTGTGACCAGTGACTGAATACGATTAAGATCAGGACCTTTCTCCGGAACTGCAAAATTGGTATTTTCAATATAGAGCAGTTGTATATAAATTCATATGGTTCTTTGGTAACACACCACAATTACATTACATTTAGCAGACACTTCTTGACCAAAGTGACTTAATATGTCAGCTATATTACAAGGGATCACATTGTCCCCGGAGCAACTTGGGGTTGCTCAAGGGGACAACGGTGGAAGCCGGGAATTGAACCGACAACTTTCAGGCTACTGCACGCTAGCCCAGCTCCTTAACCACTACACTACCACCGCCCAATTAAAGGATGAATCTAGCTTGAAAGATTTCTGCAGATATGTTTTCCATTTAGACTTACCCTTAGGCTGAGGAGAAATGTCAAATTCTGCCTTTCCTCTTCCGTCTTTGAATAGAGCGTAAACTCTGACTTTATAACACTCATGTGGCTGAAGACCTTTATACAAGAGAACAGTAACAGATAGGGGTGAGGCAACTGGAGAAACTGAATAGAAAAGGTTAAACTTACTTCTATTTGCTTTTATTATTCAGTTTAGACAACTGTTAAACTGTCATAAGTTGGAAATGTACGTAATTTACAAACATTACAGAGGTAATATTGTTCCAATCCTCAACAAGTGAGTTGTAAGAGGCTGCTCATTAATATACTGTAAATGTAAGGAAAAAAGCAAATCCTTATTCTGACATCAAATTAGTGAGTTTGCACACTGACCTGTGATGATGATACTCAGTTGCTCTCTGTTCAGTCTTTGCCACTTGAGTTCCTTAAACAATCTGCCAGCAGGGCACCACTCCACAAGGTAGCTAGTCACTGCCCCCACTGCTGCAGTGGCAGGCTTCTGCCAGGAGATGGCAATGCTGCCATCACTCTGAGATACATGGGACACTTTCTGAGGAAGTTGTGCTGAGAAAAGGAGCCAAGGAAAACACTCATTCACTGAATATTGCTAATAGATTTATTGGATTTATTTATTTAATGGATTTATTGCTAATAGATTTTAAACAAGGCCACCATAGGACCACATAACGGCCACTATACATGGGAAAGGGCCACATCCAAACCACTGAACAGTACACTCCATGACACAAAAAGTACACTTAAAGAATGAATATAAGGGTTTGCTGAAAGCCTACCTTTTTCACCTAGTATGGCTATATTAGCAGGTGGAGAATAGCCTCTGGAGTTGAAGGCTGAGACAGTGATGACACAATGAGAGCACAGCTGATCAGTAACATTTGTGAATGTGTTTGTTACGTTCCAGGATGTGGTCTTCTTTGTCGTAGTGTTCTTAACTAATACTGTGTATCCAAGGATTCTTCCCCTGGCTTCTGTCTGATTCAGTTCCTGGGATCAAGACAAATAGACTACTCACAGTATTTCATACACACCTGAGAACAAGATACCATGTAACATCTAATAATGTATGCAAATTGTAATCATTGAAATAATAACTTCAAGTGAATCATGAGCTCAATACTTCAACAAAAATAACACCTGTAGGTTAAGCGGCGTAATTAAATCTACCATAGAACCTGAGTGCCATGTTACTCTCCATCATTGTGGGCAGAACAACAAGGATCAAGTTATAGACGTTTCCTCTCTGTGACTTGTAAATTTGGTATTTATTGTAAACTGAAACTTCTGAGATGTCGGACATCTGGTTTCAAACTAACACGTCAGATCACATTCTGGGTTCACACTTCAATTCACACTTCAAGAGCCGCAGGTAGCAAGTGGCTTTGGGGATGTCTGTGCCTGCACTACCAGCCCCAGCACATTTGGGCCACCATGCTTCATCTGTCTGTCTGTCTTTCTCTGTGTGTGTGTCCTTCACTGTACCAAAAGGAAGAAGCACCACAACACCATTTTCAACTCTGTCTGAAGAGCCCTGTCCAGAGCCAACATATAGCACAATGACTTTGCTAAAAAAAACAAAAAAAAAAACACCCAACCCATTTTCAGCTTATGAGAAAAAAAAAACAACCTCTCACACTTTCATTCTTCAGTTATGAGTGGAGATTTGGTCTAGATAGATAAAATTTAGGTGCTTTTATTCAACAACCTTCCTTTCTTGACATCATGAAGGGAAGAGTTCTAAACGACTTATTCTTGTGTCACTGAATCATGTTTCCAACCCTAGGCAGCTCATAAACGAACAACTGGGTTTTGTGATTTTGTTGTTTTTGCATTGGCAGCTATCCCAGATACCCAAATAAATGCGTAAAAGCTCTGAGAGCTCTTTTTTTACATGCAAATATGTATTTATTTATGTATGTATGTATTTATTTTTGTGAAACTAATCAACTCCCTGCACCTTACCTTGACCCCAGCACACTGGATTTCTTGGAAAATCTTCACACCCACACATATATAAATAGTAGATGTGTAAGTCACAAAGAGAAAGCATCTATAATTTGACTGTTGTTGAACAGCTACCTGGGCAGTTTTGCTGTTCTGCCCAAGTAATGGTGGATATTGTGGCACAGGTCTTTTTTCGAAGACTGCAGTATATTTACATATCTTCCTAAAATGATGGTTTCTTTTAAATACATATTTTTTCTAAATGTTCTTGGTAATGACTTATACCTTCCAAAGTAAGATTATCCAGGGTGATTCTTTAATGTACCAAATATCCAGCTTTTTAATTGGTGCTGAAAAAAAGACATACATGCTGTTAAGAAATCCATGTCTTCACTAAGCCTGGGTAAGATTTCTTGAAGGGTATATTTATGTTAAACATCATATATTGTAAAAACTGTGCATAGTGTGCTATGACTGTTCTAGGTCTTCACACTGATTAGCATCAACTCTGTGTTCACAGATTTTTTTCTCAGGACGTGTGTCAGCAAAGAGTAATTTTCCAAAAAAGTTTTTCCATGCAATCAGATGTGTGTGTAAATCATGTAGATATTTATATCAGGCTATTGCTAAACCTGACAAATTTAACTTATTTCTTTGCATTAGGCAAAATGCAAAAACAATTCATACAAATGCAAAGCATATCTGTAACTACACAATGCAGGTTTAAATTCCTGACCAGCCATGACTATTTTTATATTTCTTACCACATCACCAAGTTCAGATTTAATTACATAACAATAGATGGCCTATTACTTTTTGCTACGTGCTATTGCACCGTGCAGTAGTCAGCTAATTGCAAAATCATCTACAATGGGTGATTATAGTTTTGGGGTAATTATCAGAGATTAAATCAAGCACATTCTGTACATATATGCATCTGTCTCTGTGAAATGCAAGTGCTAATAAAGCATTGACTCTTCTGTTCAGTTGTACAGGAACTGTTAAAACATTGTCATGAGAAGAATCACCTTCTTCCTCAGTCCGCTGGTTGAAACTGCTCCACTGGCTCCACAAACCCATGTGTGGTCTTAACTTCAATTTGACACGGAAATGGTAAAACACGAAGGGCTCCAACGAGATAGAGATGTTCCAGTTGTGGTTTGACTCTGTGCGCTGGAGAGAGATTTACACCGATCATCAGACCACAGCTGCTCACTCTAATATTTTCATTGATGAAAAAGCATATGAACACACACAAACAGGAAAGAGCCTCCGGATGTGCAGTGATGTCACCCAAAGCTTGTTTGAGAAAAAAGGTCATTTAACAAAATCCCCATTCTGTGACATTTCTCCCTCTCAGTCTGATTCACCAAGGAGGTCTTGTGGTGTACAGTTTGAGTAATTTCTGTGAGGGTTTTGTGGGCCCGCCTGCGCACCCTGAGTCAACTTCATGTTGATGCTGCTCGCCACTCTGCGTAAGCAAGCAAATCAGCTCATTAGTGGTGGGCGGTATACCGGTTCACACCGTAAACCGGTGTATATTTTCGTTATGATATTAATTTTTAATATACCGCCATACCGGTGTATTTGATTACACAACGTTTGGAACGCTGCGCAGCGCGACAGGACAGGACTTTTTTCACACGCACGCATGGTGCGACTGCGAGGGAGGCATAGTGAGGGTAAACACAAAACACCTTAAGTTTTTCCCCTGAAGTATGACCCTTAAGGTTTAATTTATCCTTAGGTAAGGGGTTTATTTAAGGGTGTTGCACAGAATACCTTAAATTGTTTCTTTAGTTAAGAAAAAAACGTTAAGGGATACTGCATTGAATTTACCGTCACGAAAATTCTATTGAGATTGTTCAATAGCTGTAACCAGAGCCATATAAAGGTAGAGTTGCGACAATGGGTGTTCAAAATTCGTTAAGGTCACGTGGTTCATGTAAACTTCAAATAGTTCCCGGAAGTGATTGACAATGGATTAGAATGCATTAAATAGGCTACTGTTCAATGATAGACAGAGCCACGATTTTGGTTAATTGACAGTCAATAAATGCATTGATATACAATATTTATAACACAGTGTAATTATTGTGTAAACTATGTAGTTATCCTACCATTACAACAATATTAAATTAAATTCCAGACCTTATATCTTAGCCTGCTATATAAGGTGACGTTTTTTTCGGTCCTTTTACGTATGTGTCACTTAATATTAATTTCTGTACAAAAGAAGAGATTCTTTAGAAAACGCTATTGCACCCACCCCATAAGTGTATCTAAATTATCGCTATATAAAATAAATGACCTCGTACAGTGACTCGAAAAGCTGTAAACAGTGTTTTTGAGACTGCGTGTAGCCTACAAAAGCGCATGGAGCTCCTGTGAAATTTTGATTGCAACGAGAAATTGTAACACAGTTAGTCTAACATTACTTGTTTGAGCTTTCTACCCCGCGTTTCCTCTGGTAGTCACTGATCTGAGCTAATGAGCGAATTACCTAGCCAAGCCTAGCCTATCGTCGCGGCAGAATAAAACAAGTTTAAAAGTTTTTTTTAACATCTCTAGTGTAATGGTGGGCATTCTAAGTTAACCGTAGCATTAGACCTACCTATTTAGTAACCCCATGGTAATGCGAGTGATCATAATAAAATATAAAACGTGACATGTAAGTCCTTCGATAAATAACCAGGATATGAACTCATAAACATGAACAGCATTTTGTCATCGTTTGTCATTCACCGTGCTGTGAACAGCAGATGCTAGGCTAAAGAGCTTGAGATTCAGACAGGTGAGCACCTGGAAATGGTGTGCATTGTGTCAGAAAATAGCAATTTGATCAGTGATCATGCATCATCAGCGCAAGCTTGGTTTGAAACTTTCTGGGGATGGGGATTTTACACGATCCTTCATCACTGGGCTAGCCATCACTGGGCTAGTGTGCCCTGCTGTGTTAATATGACCTGCTGATGCTAACAGCTGCAGCTCCCTCAAATCTAGGTTCTCTCATGCATACAGTAGGCTAGCTTTTGCCAATGAAAATGAATGCAAAATAAAAAAAACAGTCCTGCTCCTAACTGAAGAAACGTTTACGTTAACCATGTTAACAACAAACTCAGTTTCACTGCTGCAAGTAGGCCTACAAAGTTGGCTGTAAATATGCTTCGCCATATTTAACGAACCAGCTAGCTTTGTGATAACAAAATCTTACCTTTTATGTGTTTAGTCCACTGAAAGTTATCCACATATCAAACGATTAAATCCACAGTTATGGAGGAATTGGTTTGGGGAAGCAGTTGCACTTTATCCCACTTTTGCTGCTCTTTTTAAAATTAAACCACTTAACCACTTGGTGTTGCCTAGTGCTGCCTAATTGAAATGGTATAGGCAAGGTTTATCTTATATTAGGTTAGTATGTGTGGCACATTTATTGGGCTTTAGCCTCTTTTAATTTATTTGATAAGGAACTGATAAAAACTGAGCAGCAGAAAAGCTGTCATAGTCGATACATAAATAGTTTATTATTATAATTAGGTTATTAATACTATTACTTGACTACTATTACTGTTGTTACTGTTATTATTATTATTATTCGGATGAGCCAATAATGTAAATCTGAGTCTGAAATGTTGGCTACAAACAGTCTGTAACTGCACTGCTGCTATTATAAATTGTTAACTCTCGGGAACTATTTGAGGCTTCCATTAGCCGCCATTGTTGAAAAAAAATGGAACATTAGCGTCAATGGAGTTCAACTCTACCTTTATATGGCTCTGGCTGTAACTAGCTGGCTAGTAGGTGATGTCGTTAGTTAGCAACCCACCGAACACAGTGAAGTTTAATGATCTTATCATTCATCTCACCTTAAGAATATTCGTTGAAATTATCCAGGTAGCAAGTAAAGCATGTTATAGACATGAACTGAGCAATTCTAGCTGGCTAGTTAGAAATGATCCTGACTGTCACCAGTGCACCAAAACAAACGTTTTTGTTAATGTTTTGCCTAGCGAACCGAACCGAAACTCATGGCAGGCTAACAAGACATCTACATCTACATGAAGTTAACGTTAGCCTACCACTAACGTCATGCAAACCACACAATAACAATAAGGCATGTTTCTAATAGGCCTATTCGACAGAGTAAGCATATTAGCAGAGAGGTTTTATTTTAAATTGTATCATTTTCAAAAAAGTATAATTATTGCAAGTTGCACTACTTTTTGTATTGGTTTTATACGTTTTATTGGTTATATAAGATGTTTGTGAAATTTGCACAGTAAAAGTTCTGTATTTTGACTGCAATTGTCTTTGCATTCTGATTAGATTCTTCATTAGAGTCATGAGTAGAATCATGATCTTCTTGAATTTCCCCTGGGGATCAATAAAGTATCTTATCTATGAGTGTCTCTTTGTAAACAGCATAATTTTCTGGGGCCATGCAAAACTGCATTACCACTAGTGTGGAGTTATTCTACATCATGACAGTAAAATAGACCATCCTTAGTCAATGTACTGCAGCAATTCCTCTCTCAACCTGTAGAAAATGCTGAATATCTGATTATGCATGAAAAAAAAAAATACCGTCATATACCGTGAAACCGTAAGAATTTTGAAAAATACCGTGATATACATTTTTGGTTATACCGCCCAGCACTACAGCTCATCTTGGCTGTATGCGCCCGTATTCGTCAGCTGGTGTCTTGATCAGTGGTGGAATGTAACGAAGTACAAATACTTCGTTACTGTACTTAAGTAAATTTTCCACGTATTTGTACTTTACTTAAGTAAAATTTATAGTGCATACTTTTGACTTTTACTTCGTTACATTTTACAGCAATTATCTGTACTTTTACTCCGCTACATTTCTACAACACCATCGTTCCTTTTTACGATACATTTTATGATCAGTTTTTTTTTTTTCTCTCTGACAAACGCGTTTGTTTTACGGGGGGTTGCTACCAAAGATTCTGGATCGCTACGTGCATTCTTAGAAACATAAGCTTCTAGTCTAGACCAGGCAAAGCGTGAGCTTGTAGCCATCTGCATTCGGTAGGCTATATTCACCAGACCCATGGCTACACTGTACATGCAACTGTGTTCTGTGCCTTTCTCTGTCTGTTATCTGCAGCGTTAGGGCCTCCTCTCCGATGAGATTGCTATCCGCGGATCAGCGAAGTTACAGGCTATGCCCATGCTTCTGTCACACGTCTGATCATTTGCGGCACAAATGAATGGTAGACTATTAATGAACCGGTGGCCGGAAAAGACGTAACATTTTCCAGATTAGGAAATATTCCTTAATTGTGTGTGATTAAATAAAGATGCATAGCCAACAATCGTGGCGTAACGTCAGCGCTCATTCAATGTCTATGCGTCTGCGCAAGTGAAACTGAACTTAATCATAAAGACACCTTTCTCAGCAACTTTTCTGTTCAATCAGTACAATTGGCATTACGATCCACCCGACGTTTCCCTTGTCTACCCCGTTAAACTTCAGGCTCTCGTGTTTTGCTGAATGATATTACTCAGCAGATCACCCTAGTAGATAACCAGAATTACAGTCTCTAGAATTGTAGGTCAGAATGTAATGGGCCACAGATGGTAAGCACAATTGCATTAACTTAAAACTATCTAGTCGAGTATAACCTAAAACTAGCTTAATTAAAATGCCACAGCCCATACTGATTTTTCCTTTTAGAATATAGATATTAAGAGAATAAATCATTATGCAAATACTTTTACTTTTAATACTTAAAGTACATTTAAAAGCAGGTACTTTTTACTTTTACTTAAGTAGGGTTGCCATTGTGGTACTTTTACTTTTACTAAAGTAAATATTTCTCTGTGTATTTGTACTTTTACTTAAGTACTGAGTTTCAGTACTTCCTCCACCACTGGTCTTGATCAACCCAAGCTTCTCCTATCTATCAACCACATCATATGCACACGTAGGTGTACACACACACACACACACACACACACACACACACACACACACACACACACACACACTTGTACACTACAACAGTTGATGCAGTGCAAGTTGTCTACCTACATTGAATAGCTGTGTAGACCAGTGCCCATGATTCCTTCTGTGTTGAACCTCAAGCATGTGACAGGAGCCCACGTTGGTGATGTGGAGGTGGCAAAGGCGGGAGGAACATTCTATCTGAGCCAGAACTGGAGGTGTGGGTCTCACTGTAGACAGAGGGAGAGGAGGTGATGTGAGTTGCCAGAGGCAGCCAATGAAGGGGTCATCCTCTTACTGGGCCATTAGAGCTAGAACTAGTGTGTGGGCAGTTTCACGAACACTGCATGTCAGAAACAAGCTATAGGCTGATCCTGCACCACTACAAAATGGACAAATTAATGTAGTCTTCCATCCTGAGTTTCTCAGCATAGTTGACAGGGCAGATATATGTCAGACAAAGTCTTTGCCTTGTCTTTGTGTTAGCAGTGAAGTAGTAGATAACCACATTGCAATGGAAACACACAGCTGGAGAGAACGATTAACATTTTACCTATGTGACTGAGAGTGAAATTAATTTCACCAGCAGCACTGTGTCCCAGTCTGTTGGAAGCCCTCACGCTGACAAAGAACTGAGTCTCAGAACCGGGATGGAACGTGGCTGAGTGCTCCTCAGAGATGACGTCAGGGCTGTTGTCAGATGCAGTCCTGACACTGAAAGAGAATAATGCAGTAGAATCCACCAGCATGAACTTGCAGAATCTCACTCCATGACATTTTTAGTTGCAAAGATGGAAAGCACGCTGACACCTCATGCAGTTACTTATGTTATTTGCACAGCTCTATGGTCGTGTAGCTGCTAAAATATATACAGGTGGGTCTCAGAAAATTCAACATCAGTGAACAAACTTAAAACATCCGTTATGTTGTTACCAGATCTTTGACATTTCTTGTAAGTGCATTTTGTTTCTGCTTCTACTGACCTAAACTCTGATGTTGTCTGCAGGCCGGTGTCCTTTCCTGGTTTCCAAGTGCAAGTGACATTTCCAAATTCTCCGTTCTGCTCACAGGTCAGATTTTGAGGGACCTCAGGTAGGTCTGAAAGACAAGATGGTGTACTCCTTAACCTGAGCAGCACCCTCTGCATGGCATAATGATACATGTAGACAGACTGATAGGTTATATGCTACTGAGATCACTTTGCATGTCAAGATTAGGTAGCATTTTGATGTACAAATACATATAAAGATTAAAGGCCTGCAAGCAACACTTTGGTTTCAACCGTCACAACCACATAGGCTAACACATAATGCGTTTCACTATTCAGTTTACTGTATCTACAACTATGGTGAAACACAGCCATTTTCATTTGATATACACTCTTAAAACAAATATGTTGAAAATAACACAACTTGTTTTGTTTTTAAACACATATCTATGTCCAGATATGAACAACACAGTTTGTGTTGTTTCTAACACAGCGCTTTTGTTATTCATTTTAAGAGTGTGTTGTTTTATTTAACACATCTCTATGACCAGATAGGGACAACACACACATTCGTTTTAAGAGTGTACTTTATTATTTAGAAGTTAGATGTGTAGCCTACCATGAATTACTATAAGATAAATAAAGACATGTAATATTAAAACATAGTGTAGCCTAATACTTACATCCAACAACTATATCAACGCCACAGACCAGAGACTTCTCCGCACATTTGCAAGTATATGTGCTATTCCCCATTATTCCCTGAACCTCGTGCATTACTGTTGTGGCATTTACTCGTTGGTGACGTTGTTCGTGATTGGTATCGCGGTGAACAAAGATACTTTTGCAACCACCTTGAATGACGCAGAAAATGCTGAAATTTGCGCCCACTTCAACAAACTTGCCAAGGCTGGGATTTGCTTCGCAAGGACGCTGGGCTGAATAACACAGATTCATTTAATGAGTGACTTGTCATTCTACATTTAAATATTTCAAAACGATTTAGGCCTATCATGTATAAAATAATTCCACATGCACATCTACATTTAAACATTTGCCCCATTTCTAACTGAACATAGAATTGCAATTTGCCATGTCCATCGATCATTGTTGAAACATAATGCGTATAACAGTGATTAGTCCTAGGCTATAAATTGATGCAACGAACCTTTGCAGATTCCTACTGCGCATAGCAAGAGGAAAAATGCGTGGATTGTCATTGCAATACATGCCCCGACAGAACGCTGATCATCAACATGGGTCCACTGCACGTCCACATCCAGTTACCTACAACTGTAAGATTAGCGGCATTTTAGCCATTTGAAATAAGCAACAACTGAAAAATATTCGTCATGGAAAATTACCAACTTTTCAGCAGTAGGCTAATCTTGTATTGAAATGAAAATGTGGTGAAAAACGAATACCAGGCTAATGAGAATCAGGATGATGACCCGCTATTATCAGTGAGTTCATCTAACTTTTGAAGTTTCTTCATTAAAGAACAAGACATTTCGTCTTTGTTGACTTGTTAAGTCGCCATTTTTCGTATTGGTAATAGAGGTAGATGTCTTACTCACACAACCCATACAGGTGGTAATGTCGACACCGTCTCCGACGACTTCATCTAGACCATTGTCTTCGACATTAAAGCGTAATATGCCTTCGTCCATCATCCTGAGGTTATTTGGCAGTTCCCTGAACATTGTTTAGTTTCTGTTTCAGAGTTTCACTGATATCGACAGTACCATATTTGAGAGTTGAAGTCGTGCTTCTTGCCCCATCGAACGACTGGAAGTGTGTCTTTGGGTTGACATTTCAGTGCATGACCTCAGTTCCCAGTTCCCCCTCCCCTGTGGTATGCGTATGCGTAGACATGTAGCCTAGCCTGTGCTAGATGGTCCACACTCTTCTTTCAGCACCACTATGCACCTTCATATTTATGTAACTTTGTCATTTGCTTCATTTAAGAGCATTAAGATGTTGCAAACAAATGAAACCAAATAAAGTATTACTCTGTCTGGAGTAAAGGAGTTACACACTGAACTATTTTAAACCACAAAAATCTAGTTGTTCGAGTAGGCCAGCCAAAGCATCAGACTCACAGTGAGTTAATTAGACCATGTTTGTGTTTGTCTTTGTGGTTATTTGAAAGGTTATTTGAAGGGGACAATGTCTGATGGAGAATTTGTCTGTCACTGACGGACAGTAACCATATTTTAAAGAAACTGCAACAATTTGCCACTAGAGGCATGCTTTTGTGAAGCAAGCTTTGGTACCATCCTCAAATTCATTTTGATGATAGATGGTCATGTTAAGGACATAAATAGGTGTTATTCCCAGACTCCAACATGCAATGAATAGAAAACCTTTCACAGACGTTTTCCCATACATTGACTAATCTGTGGCGGGGCGCCACAAAATCAAAATATGCCGTCACAGATGAATATTCTATGTTTAATTTAATTTAATTTAAATATAAGATCAAATCCTTGCATTGCCATTGAGCTGCGCTTTTTACGCAATGTTTGCAAAATCCCGATGTAAATGGAAAAGTGTTTTCCAAAATTCAAAAGTGCTTGTCCCAAGGAGAAGTAGGAACCTTTATTTTAACTTTGTAGAAAACATTATGAATTGCATCCACACATCAGCAGCCTTTTAACGTTAACTGTGTTAATCACGAACATCTTAAAGTGAAAGGCACTCAATTAGACCTAAGTTTATACACTACCAAGACGATCTTAATACCCCGCCCCCCCTGTCCAAGTCAGCTTAGCTACCGCCACAAATTGCATCCAATTCTGTGGGAAACACTGAAGACATTGCTGACTAAATCAGCACAACACCAGTTACAGTGTTCAGCTTCTAACATTGTAAACAAAGGTTTACAATGAAGTTTGCAAGGTTTTGCATGCCTTAGGTAGCAAGCTTGATCGTTTTTTGGCTAACACAGTGCTGCTTTGAGCCTCTGAATGTCTATTTAGGGGGCAAATGTTGCTTGCTGTAAATCTTTTGTGGGAATTATTTCCTATTTTGCTTACATTCACAACAACACAAGAGAGCTTAAATGAGCCATCCAGACGGTACTTTAATAGAACAATAAACACATACAACATCCCAATTACAAGCCTCATAAGCGCAAATGCTTTGTGGTCATCAGTTGCCATTGAAATACAGTTTGTGAGCTCAATATCACACTTCTCTTTTGGTGACTATTCCTGGAAACGCCTCTCCCTCCGGCTCAAGAGCATGTCTTAGCCTAGTGGTAATTCACACGAACACTCTCATGCCAGCCAAATAAACACTTTTTTCTTATGTATAGTGAAATGTTGAAATGTTTACTTTTTGTGTGCATTCCTATGTGACATTCCTTAACAACAGTTGAATGAATCAGGCAGAAACTAGCATCCAACAGCAAAGCTAAACTAAGACGTAGCAGCAGGCACTGCATGATGTGCAAACCAAGAAGCAACAGAAGGGAGTGCAAGAATCTAAATCAGTAAAGAGGCAAATATGCACTCTGAAAGTGCCTTGAAGGATGTGAGAATCAGAACTTCAGGAAGTAACTTAACTGCCATGCCGTCGTGCAGATGTGGGTAAGCTCTGTGGCCTTGAAGTCAAACAGAGGGGAAATAAACATAAACATACACATTGCACAACCATCAAATTATCTAGATAGCACAGGGAATATCTTAGGTTATGGCACAGATAATGTGATTTACAGCATAACTGATGTACATCTAAAGGAGTAATTACATATGATATACATTTACAATTTATGTAAATTTAAAGGAATAAAGTGATTTTCAGAGGGAGGGCCCAGTGAATGCTCTGCCAGACCATTGCCAACGCAACTTGATTGAAGATGAAAAAGGTTTGTTGTCTAAATATGAATTGTGCAATGAATTGTGTAACATGCATTGAAGTGAACCCTGTTTCAAAACTTTTGAACTCCCCACATGGTCATTGATTTCACTTTCCTCAGTGTGAGCACATTGTACTTTCCAGGTACAGTAGGAGGGGATGTTACCACTGGCAGTTACATTCACAGTTATGATGTGAGTATCTTTTCATGGCAGTTTAAGCTGTTACATTCTCCATAGTATTTCACTAAATAGGCCTATATGGATAATGTAGATTGTTTGGCATCAGTATTTCTGCAGAAACGGTAGATGCATCTGTTAGAAAATGTGCATTACGGTTTTACAATACAGAGGTGAGATGTGTCAGAATATGAACCAAAAGAGAGTTAGGTTGATGATTACAGTCTCAATATACACTATAAGCTTACAGCTCATAAGATTTTTAATGTTTCCAGTTACATGCAGCAGATATGGAAAGTGTTAAGTGCATTTGGCTATCAGATACATAATGTCTTAAAGAGTTCAAGTGACATTAGTCCATCCAGTCCAATTCAAAAGTTAAAGTCTGATATAATGCTTAATGACAGCAATTCAAATTGCTTTCCCAGTTGTGTACATTCACAGTCCAAAGTGCCCTCACAGCAGAGTACATCTTCCTGTGAGGAGGTCTCTGTAGTTGTTGGAATCCAAAAGTCTCCATTAGGTATTATGTGCAACTTTAAGCCAACATCCCTGAGGTGAGTAGGGGTTTATCTGTGGTGACCGAGTAGTTAGCAGGTCATTAGGCAATACAGTCTGCTCCTCAGTCAGCAAGGCCAGTGAGAAACCACTCATGTCCCTCATGCCAGCACTCATATTTGTGTGCCACTCAGTCTGCTTGGGGTCAAGCAAAGGGGGACAAAGAAGATTCCCTGTGACCCCTATGCCCTTGAAGCCTCCTAAGGTCACATCACCAAGGCCAATATCCTTCCCATAGGAAGGCTGTGGGAGACATGCCCACAGGGGGCACTCTTCCTCTGTGTCCTCCTCGGGCGCCACCTCAGGGGTTTCAGATAGATGGGTGGAGCTGACTTGACACGAGTCTGCCCACTGCGGTTTGTAAGGATCCACAATCTCCGGTCTGGCCACTCGGACCTCCTTGGCTTTCTCTTTGTCGTGGACGGAGGGGAAGAGGAACGTTTGGGCGATGGGCTCTGCGATGTCCTCCACAGGGGAGATGGGCGGGTCGCTGTCACTGCATACTGACATCCAGAGCGAGTCTGAGCCGCACCTCTCGTCCTACATGGGGAAACCAAAACAAACAAATAAACAAACGAAAAGAGGAAGTTGTGGTTTCACTGAAATTGGTGAGCATCGTTAGCCTGGGTGCCATTCCAAACTTAGTCCCGCCCACAACATTTGAGGTTGGGAAGTAGAATTGAGTATGACTACGTCAGGCTAGAGCATCACTACATTAATCAAATGAAATAAACACTTTTTTTTTTTTTTTTTAAACATGGCCGAGCACTGCACATTCATACAAATAAAACAAGATTCTCTTAAGATATAGATGTGCTATGGACTCTTTACCTTCAATAATTTGATGGCATTGCTATTTCCGACCTTTGGAAATGTCTCAAAAAGCCATGCTGGTCCAACTGTTACACACGCTGCTCTAATTCTGTTGGTTAAAATGTTCACAAATAATAATTCAGAAAACGAGTTATGTACCCATAACTGACAGTTTTATTTTTTATAAATACCTTTCACATTTAGAATTGTATTATGTATTACATGATATGCAGTAGTGTCCTATATACACCATGCAATTAAATCAACATCTGACAGTCTATGTTTATCGTTACAAAATAAACTCTAAGGACAACTGTATTAACTGTAAAACGAAGAACTGAAACTCAGAACTGCACACAGAAAGCTCTAAGCTTTGGCCTTCACAAGGCTAAGTTGCAGTTAATAAAAGACACCAACTATGAATTCTCTATTTCCATTTTATCATCATAAGATCAAGAGATAAAAAACTCTAATTATACACAGATGACTAACAGGCATTTCAGTTCCCAATCAATCAATTAGCTCATCAAAAAGTGGTGCAGCCCGGCCTGGTGTTATTGGGTAACTCTGACATCTCAGACAAACAGACAATATTAATAATATTAATATACAATCAAGAATATTTTGAGGATATTGAAGCATTCAGGTAACACTGTCAACTGATAACGCTGCTTTACTTAGATCATACTCCTCTTGACTGCTTACCTTGTACGAGCACATTTCAAGCATATCAGGTTTGCTACAAGCACCAAGGAGACAGCGGCCACCACCCAAATCCCGACAAACATTCCATCTAAATCAGAAATGTATTGCTTAGATCATAGTGAAAAGTGGACCAATGAAGATGGTAAGAATTTCTGAACTCTATCCTGAAGTTGAATCTGAGGGGGGGGTGAGTTAGGATGATTCAGCACTGACAGGGGGCTCCCAGAGAGCGCCCCGCAATAATACTATATTATCAGGGGGCCCAGAATTATTGTCTGTCATAGGGCCCAAATGATCTAACAGAGACCCTGCAAAGGGGTCAGAAGTCCTGTTTCCTATCAGAATTTGGTGTTCACTTCCTCGGTATATGACTGACTTCTTGGCAAACCAATCAGGGATGTGACATCAGTCAGCTTTACAAAGTGTTCTTGGGGTTTATAATGGAAACTTTTCTATCCTCAGACAACCAATGCCCTCTTGTTTAGCTTAGACTTGTTGTTAACCAAATGTACCCGTGAAGTTGTGGTCACAACCCCAGTAGCAGTCTATAACTGCCATATATTTTCAGATGGCAGACTGCAGTTATAAATAGTCAGTGAAACAAAAAGAAAAACCTGAATAAGAACATAAAAAGCTGACGGACAGACTGCTGGTTAGTAAAATCCTCAATTATGGAAAATAAAGGGCTGGAGGACAAACAAACGTTTCTCTGACGGCAAACACTTGTTGTCTTCATACGAACCTTCTCTGAAGACAAGACAACTTTGCCCTCTGTGTACATTAATTTTAGGCTATAATACTAATTAAGACAAATTTCCACGACAAGTTGGAGTTAGATTTGAGCCTGTGGACTTTGAATCTTACTCATTCATGTGTTTTTTTTTTACGTACATGTACCAAAATTCATAGACTACATGCTCAGTGTCTATTCCACAATGGCTTCTGCTACTCAGTAGTACATAGGCCTTTATGGGTATTTACTAATAGAGAGGGATCTCCAATCTCTAATCTTAACCCTTAAAGGAGTATCGTCACACCGGTGTGACGGGAATGTTGGGAAATTAACATTCTAAAGAATATCTGGGTTCATTGAATTCAACGTAGAATTTTAGAACTTTCAATTGTTGCGGAACTTAGAACGTTCAAAAACCTACACCTTTAACCCTTAAAGGAGTACCGTCACACCGGTGTGACGGGAATGTTGAGAAATGAACGTTCTAAAGAATATCTGGGTTCATTGAATTCAACATAGAATTTTAGAACCTTCAATTGTTGCGGAACTTAGAATGTTCAAAAACCTACACCTTTAAGGGTTAAGGGTTAAAGAATGGGGTGGAACCAACAGTGGCTAAATCTGAAGCGAACATGAGCAGCAAAATTCACTGACTGCAGCTTTTTAACTCCCTGTGAAAATAGAAAGCAGCTGTCAGCAGCATTATTTTTATTCCTTCTCTACAAACAAACAAACAGACCTGATTTCAGTCTCTGATAGGAGATAGGCACCCCTTTAAGTCCCTCTCCTGCAGCATTCCAGGCCGATATACAAAGCTCAAAGCCAGTGTCCAGTGTGTCCAGCGACTGCTCTCTTGGAGATGAAGCGTTAACCTGAACTGGAGGTGAAACAACAATGACTTCAGGAAGAGTGAACACAGGAAAACAAACTCAAATTCAAATTATGTAGCTAAAGGATTTAATGTTTCCAGAGTTAATGTATTTGCTGATGATCGAACCAGGACTCATGAAAAATTACAGAAAGTGTAAAGGCTTTGAAGGACATCTGTTGTATTCACTTTTACTGACCACTTTGTCAAGGCTGTGAAGACATGACTCAAGACGAGAAAAACGTATAGTTTGTTTCCTGTTAGGGTTCATGTGTCGCGGTTACATTTAGACTTCACCGAACATGCTTTCTCAAACATATCACACAACTGCACAGCAGGGAGAACTAAAAACGTTATTGTCATCAGTTAGTCTGGGGTCTGTAGTAGCGAGTTCGGCTTCTGGGTGACAAAAACTCACTTTGCTTCTCGCTGAGAGCGTGTGCACCCAGCCGCGTCTTCCGCCGCAGCCTGCACTTCCTGTACTACTGAGAAGGCCTGTGTTAAGAATAGCCCCTGATTTTGCCGAAACAGCAGAGGTCAGGGCATTCGCAGAAGAACAAGTCTGCTGTGGAACGCACTCTGGACCTGACCTCCGGATATGTAAATTCACTGGTCATTTTTTAGGGGTGTAGCTCTATTTGAAGGGCAGCAGATCTGAGAATAAAGCAGGTGTAAAGTCAGTTAAGTGAGTGTGTTCTTCATACTCTTATCATGCCAAAGTTCAAGGAGTCAACTACATCTTGAATGTATGGGGGGGGGGGGGGGAGGTGGGCAGAGGGGCTTTCTCACTGGAGGGGTTGGCATGTCTGCTCTGGTATGGCCTACTGAATGACCTTTTCACATCTACCGCCTGGTCTGATTCCTCGATCTTCTGTTGAAATGCCTGCAGTGCTACTGTGGGACACGGCTGGCGGTAGTGCTGTGCAAGCTCTACTGGATGGGGCCATTCTCACAGCCTTTGTGATTCAGAGCCACAAAAGGGGAGAGGCGTTCCTGTAACCAGGCGCCTCTTTCAGTAACTGGTAGAAAACCCTGCTCTTGCACTGTGGCTTTGGGGGATGTGTCTACTCGAAAAGAAATGAAAAAGTAGACATTTGTTTTTCCGCTACGAGAGGGATGGCGTTGTGAATCTGAGACCGAGAGCAGGCCTTACACATTCCTGTGTGTGTGTGAGAGTGTACTTATACACACTTGCACATGTGCATTCACCAACATACATATTAACACCTCCCCAAACCCAGCCACCCACACATGATATGTACATGCCCACACACACACACACACACACGCTCAGTACACCAATACACAGAGCTGTAGAACATAGCATTTTCTCACACATTGGTTTAAAATATCCAGTTCCGTGCTTGCGGATGTAGATGGTATAGTGGGTGATGAACCCTCTCTGGTCTTCAAGGGTAGGCTCCTCCCATATGACCTGAATGTGCTTTGAGCCAGTGCTGTGAATAAAGGCCTTCGGTCCAGACAGTGGCTCTATAGGAGAGTTGCACAAATTACACAATTGTCTGCTAAATTGTAACAATTCAACAGTGGGATGTATATATAGTATAACCTGGAATATATATATATATATATATATATATATATATATATATATATATATATATATATATATATATATATATATATATATATATATATAAACATAAATATATTCTATAGACTTGTTTGTATCGCTCAGTTGATGGATTTCATGTGAGAATTACAGCCGAAGCACAGTCAAACAACAATCAATTTCTATACTCATAACCATCTTACGATAATGCAGTGTATTTGTAAACATATTTGTGACTGTGTGAAATAACTACAATGTGTAAATGAAGACTCCTCAAAAGCATTTCATTATAACCCTGCAATGTTGGGTAAAACACTCACTTCTCTCCGCTGAGTACACCTGCAGAAAGGCAGGTTTAGAGAGCCCTCTTGTGGTCTCAGCTTGTAACAGCACATCATATCTCCAACCTGGTTTCAAGCCTGAGGATACCTTTTAGGGTTAGTCTCAAAACGTCTCACCTTATACAGTCTCTGCCTCTCACAAGATACACATGGAGATGATCTGATCTGATCATTCTTTACGATATTTAACATGTTTACACAAGTACATCTTGACACTGCCTTAGAAAATGCTTGTTTTCATAAACGGTGTGCCTTGTTACAAAAACATTTCAGAACCAATGAGCTAGCTAGAGGTCCAGCCAACATGCGAGCCTAGAAGCAGTCACCAGCAGCTCAAGTCCTGACTCATATAACAACCAACCTCCAGCCGCCTTTTCCTCAATGCCTCATTCACAGGGATGGATGACTGAAGGGCCTACCAGGCCCAGGGGCCCAAGGGGACCCTGAAGCCCAAGCCTCTGTGTGAAGATGCTATTTTTGCCTCCTCTGGTATCTGAATGGAGCCCCTCAGTCAAATAACACATGCCGTAAGATCGTTCCCAGGACTTGGTGCACTGCCCAAGTAAAGGGGACAGGTACAGGACCTACTCATGCAGCCTTTGCTCTGTGATCACAAGGCTGTGCCCAGGGTCCCAGTGGCTCATAATCCGTCCATGCTTATCCAAATGATAAATCCATATTGTTCAAGTCTTGCCTTGATGAATTAGCAAGCTGACTACTACCAGAAGCCAACAATGACAAGACTATGGGTGTGTGTGCTCTCTCTCATACAAAATGTGTGCATGTACTGTAGGTATGCAAAGTTTCATCTTGTGTCTCAATCCGTATGTACAGTTATAGACAAAATTTCGATTTCAAATTGGTACATTTTTAAATGTTGAAAAAAAATAACGTCTATACACAGTGAATAAGTTTACTTAGAGGAGTGAACACATAAATAGAACAAAAGATTGCATACAATTACGGAATTACTAATGTAATGCGATGTATGCTCTCACCTCTGATATATGTTGAGTTACAGTCTCTGGACAGTCTTCTCCATTGGACCGGGGAGTCCTTGCATTGCCACTGGATGACATATCCCAGTGGAAACCCTGTAACCCCAAGTTTCATCTGACAAAGCCAGGACAGAAGCACAGTGTCCTCCTTTGGGGAGGAGACTCTCATTACCGGAGCCGCGATATCTGAAAGAACAGTTAGGAACACAATCATGACAAGACCTCAGACATATTGCTGTGACTGCGAATAAAAGCTACAGTGGTAAAGCCATACAGGAGCAATGGTTAAAAAGGACACCGATTTGTATTTCCTACAATGATAATAACAATAATAATAATAATAATAATAATATTATTATTAATAATAATAATAATAAAAAGTTTATCCAATGCCCCTCTTATCTTAACCCATACACACAATTGCTTGATTCAGTATCCCCCTATTTTGTGTCTAATAAGTTTTTACTTTTTCTTCTCCCACCATCCATTTCGGTGTAATTGCTTACTTGTGTGAGTTAGACTCAGAGAGGCAGGAGGGGAGCTCCCTGCTGATGTGACAACAGTAAGGTTGACCTCCTTTACTTCGGCTGGTAGCTGAAGCCGCACCTCTGAGACATTGACTGAACAGGGTACCAGTCTCTGGCCATGGTGCCAGTAAGACACCTCATAGTACAGGGTTTTGAAATCCTCAGATTCCATGGACTGCAGAAGCAGAAGCATCAGGTGAGTTATAGTTGCGTAATACATAATAATATACAGCCAGATTTTCTTAGCCACATGTATTTATTCTTAGACATGAATGAGTAGATATTATGCTATCATGGTCAACTAATAATGTTTAAATAAATTTGTTTGCTAGTAAGTAATGGGCTTTCTATGTATTTACAAACATTGGTACATGCATATTGCAATATGTCATTCATTTCAATTCTACTAGATGGCGCCATTGTATAACTTTGTGGAAATCTTGACACGAGAGATTATTCTAATGCAAACGGAGAGGATTAGTTGATTGAACATGGGTTAAACTACCAGAAAATAGTAAAAATCAGACAACAGAATTCTGTGTTCTGTTACTACACACACTCGGTAGGATACCATAAGTAGGACAAAATTAGTTGTGAGAAATATAAAACCATTACCTCCCAGAGCACAGTCACATTCTGAACACCAGGGCTCTCTGTGTGACCAACTGTTCTCCAGGCAACAGGTTTTTGTGTTGGTGCTATGTGATATCAAAACATAATGGTAATTTAATTGGATTGTCATGGTACACATATTATATAGGGATATTGGTGTTACAGTTGTAGAATTGGTGTGTGACCTTATAATAGTGCCACATTACCATCAATACTGATATTATTATTCCAGAATGTGAGCAACTACCATGTTACAGCCGCTAAGAAATAAAACTTCAGTATGCATATTGGGCAAGCCTTTCAATTTATGCAATGATAAACCTTACTGATTAAGTCTTAACTGTAGCAGTTACTACTTGCACTTTCCATTTACAAGGCTCAACATTTCAAAATAAAAAGGTGTGTTCACAAAATAACCGTGGACACATATATTCCAGGGGCAGTCATATTGTGTTGGAACAGAAGATCTCCAGTCCAGTTATCCTCACCAAACCCTGGGGTAACTGCGCCCATGGGTGCACTCCACAGGCTACACTTTGGCTTGGGGACTTGGGTGCACACCCTCAACTCGATTGTGTACATGGTCCTCGACTTCAGACCCTCCACTGCAACACTACCTCCACTGCCACTACTCTGGGTGGCATTTCCCTCCTGGTGCATGGACAAAATACCACATTTGCATCAAGTTAGCACCATTTCTGTGAAAGAATTCAATAAGGGGAAATACAATTTACAAGGATGGCTGTATATGATAGGCTACATGTCATGTGATTTAAAAAGAACAAAGAACAAGCAAAAGCAGTGTGGTGTAGGTATCGAGTGCAACTTGTCACTGCCTTACCCAGATCAGCTCCGCACCAAGGCAAATTCTGTGCTTCACATGCTCAGAAGACTCTAAGCTGTTCCAGGTCATTAGAAAACTGGAGCCTGTCATGTGAGTGAAGTTGACCCATTTGATAGTGGGGGCGTTAGGTATCACTGTAAGGAAAGAGTAGCCATTCACTTCTTCAACAATAGCACTTTATATACAACAAGTCTGACAAACCACTGAATATTGGCAACCACTGAATTAAAACACAGCCTAAGCCCCAAAGGTCACACACTACCGTTTTTAAACAGATACAGTTACACAGCAAAAGATGATGTACAGTCCA
This sequence comes from Alosa sapidissima, assembly GCF_018492685.1. Lineage (NCBI taxonomy): Eukaryota > Metazoa > Chordata > Actinopteri > Clupeiformes > Clupeidae > Alosa > Alosa sapidissima. The sequence continues at coordinate 22,851,943 of NC_055968.1, read as the reverse complement.
ACACTGGCAGGTCAGACATAACTTACAAAGAAACTTGCATGCATATATGCACGGCTAGCTGGGGCTTTCTTACCTACATCTCTAACTGAGAAGGCGTAGACATCAGAGGTAGAGATTCCCAGAGCATTCTGCGCAACCACATGCACATCATACTTTGCACTCTCGCTGAAGCTGGTTCGTGGTATGCTAACAGAGCTGCAACCTGGGCGCTGACAGGGGAAATACTTGCTTCCATTTACACTGCATTGAGATAGCAAGAGCAAAGAAAGACCCAACCAGTAGACGTTAATGACTTCATCTCCAACCGATGTGACTGAGAGAGTGATGAGGGCTCTCCACTCACCTGCTAAATCTAACTGAATAGTTTGTTGGAAGGTGGGTTTCCCTTCCGTTAATCCAAGAGCAGCTGATGGTGTCAGACTTAATTGGTGTGAAACAGTTAAACTGAGTCGCTTTGGCTGGCCGATCTGGGAAGGACAACATAACACACATACCTCAGCTTCATAGCATTTGGATCATCATTCTTTCAATATTTATTCATATTTTTATGCATTTTTAGTCAGTAAATAAATTAGTCAAATATGCAAAATATATTTCAGCTGTAAAATTGTGTAAAAATGCATAAAGTGTATTGATATATTTTAACCTTTTGATAATATTAAAGCAACACCAAAGATTCTTTTGTACCCCTTTTATAACCGCACTAATGCAAGTTTGCCAGATCGGGTAGCGGATCTGTAGTTTGAACAAGACATAAGAAACTACAAATTTGCTTTACGGCAAGCGTTACAATAGCCGATAGGTGGAGCAAGGCTCTGGGTGGAGCGTACTCGGCAGGTACATAGACGGTAGGGTGCGGTAGGTTAAATTATTTACGACAGCGGTAATGGACAATTCTACTTCCAACCTGTAGGGGGGCCGAAGAGGAAAAGTGCTTTGGTGTTGCTTTAAATCAAGCTAATATATATTAAGTATTTATGCAGCCTAAGCTTGAAGCAAAACAAATATCAACTTACGTCCAGATTTCAGGTCTATTCCACAAACAACTCGTTTGCCCACTAAACAAAACAGATGGGAACCTAAGGCAGTCATGTTGGCTATGTGGAGCCGGGCTGTCGTGCAGTTCTGTTCCACAAGGTGTAGTGGCTTGTAGTTGAGCTTTATGGAGAAGGGGTTTTGAGGACCTGCACGGCACTCATTTATCTGGCAGAAGACGCTCAACGAAGACCCCCATTCCACCAGTGGGCCAGGGTCCAGCGTGAGTTTCCCCGTACAGGTCACCTCCAAAGCCCCTGGGGCAGGAAAGAAGCATGGTCACATTCAGATTATCACTGAACAAGAATAATGTGCTATTTTCATCCTGGGTGTATCAACAGTCAGGACACTAAGGCATGTATTTTGTTGTTATGAGTGAGTTCAACTGAATCATCTATATAGTTTGTCTTTAAGTGTACAGTCATAGTATGACAAATATAGATCACAGACATTGACTCATTTAATTGACTTTGATATGCTCCCCCATTTCTCTTGAAAAACAACTGATCCAAACAGTCTAGACAATGACAACAAAACACTTTTTTTTATTTTGTACTTACAGTTTTGATGCATGATGGAGGTTAAACATAGAATCACGAAAGCAGGCAAATTTGGTGGTGAAGCATCCATTCTGCTTTAACCTCAGTTCAACTATCATGCCGATTGATTTGGTGAACTCTTGTTGCTCTTGCTTGTGTTCCTCCTTTCATTTCCTCTTACTGCAATTATTTTAATTGGAATAACACAGGAGTGACACAGGTTGCTATCATGTTCTGCAAACCATATGTGTGATCATTATCACATAGGCATGCTTGTTAGAGACAGTTATCAAGAGGAACATTCACGTTTTTGTTCATTTTGACATTAGCCAGAGTTGGAAAGCCTTGCTCTTGCTTTTTGTCACACTTGTCCTCATTTATAGGTTATTGACCTAGATTTGTGGCATTTCTGCCTACCTCAAGAGCTTTGAACCTCACAGTGAGCAGGCAGTTGTCCCACATTGTCAGCCACCCTTTCTGTCACCACAAGCAGAGTTGTTTGCTCAGTCCTTCCTTTTTACACTTCATTTGAGAAATAAAGCCTTTCACTGGAGAACATTTGAGCAACGTCTTTGAAAATATTCAGATTCTGTTTAGTGCCGTTATGTTTGACTCGCACAATGCGTATAGTGACACGTTATCCTAAAGGATCTGGAGAGTAACCTAAGCTAGAGTAAACATTGGAGTATGAGCACGCCATTTGTTGTGGCGTTGGTAGATAAAAAAAAAAACCTGTTCTGATTGTTACATGAAGAACAATGATCTGCTGATAAACATCAAAATATGTCTAAGAGACTGGATCTTATACTTACCACTCAGGTTTTACATCAAGGTGATTCTTCTTTACTTTGACATGTTTTTGGACATGTCATCAGGAGTTTATTACACCTCAAAGGGTCAATAAGAAGACTTGGTCTTTTGGTCTGTAAAAGACAGAAATATTAGAGGCACGTACAGCAAAGCCAAATCATAACGCCAGCCTGTTAAACCGGTCGGTCCATCCTTTTACATAAGGACCAAATACAGCTTAATCCAGAACAATGTTCTCCAAGATTCTTCTAGCACAAATGCAGAGGCAAAACATAAAAATAAACAATGTTTCCCTGCTGCATGGATATTTATTAAGTGGCATATGGATATTTACCATGGTGCAGTTCAGACAGAGCAGCCATCCTTTCTGTGCCATGTCCTCTTGAGTACTCGTCATGAGTGAGTGAGAGAGTATGTGTGTGTGTGAGGAGAGATACCACGCAGTACTAATGTGGTGACTGACTGTGGGAGACAGACTGTGCGAGAGTGCATGTGACCTTCCTCTGAGTTTCCATTTCCATCTTCAAAATGATTGTGTGTCTGGGAAAGTCCCATCTTTGAAGGACAGCATGAGATGAACGTCCAGAGGGCATAGTGATTGAGAAAGGCTATTGGCATGCCATTGCCGGATGCATGAATGGGTGTTTCTCTAATTGATTGGTATCTAAGTACATGATATCATATTTGTTCAGTTTACCAACAATGTGTTTTCTTTCCAGATCTATGGCTATTGGTTGGTTGAGTAACTTCTAACTCCTGAGTGGCAAACTGAAATACCGTCAAAGTGATAAATACTTGCTGATAACAAGGTGCAAGGCCATATCAAAAGACTTGGCAGCTGAAACCTGCTATGCAAAACGTGCAAATGCATATAATTTCATCTGGATGTGCTGACAGGTGCTGTGAAAATCAGATTACTTGATTAGTATGAATCATGTTTTTACAAGCAGGCGCGTAGCAAGCGTGGGGGATGTGGGTGTTATAACGTACACACTTTTGCTGGAACACGATTCTATCCCCCACACTTTTTGTCAGATTAAAATGAAAGTAAAATATGGAAATAAACGCTCCCGTAAAGAGTTGGAACCGTATCTACCATAACGCATACACAGAGAGACACAAATAGGTCTGTTGATTTGATTGAACGGTCATCCAGCCAATCACATCAAGTTAGCCAGTGAAGAACCAGAGCCGCTCTGATCAAATTCAAAGTGTGCGTCTTTCAAGGCTGTGCTGCTGCTTGGGTCTGCATTATAACGTCTGCAGTGGGAGAAAACGCGTTTTCGGAAACTCCCGGACACCAATATAGTCCGCACCCCTCTCAGAAAATACTTACAACATCCCTGTAGGGAGTTATTTATCATTTGGCCAGATTGTTTTATTTTCCTATTCCACAATCCCCACACTTTTAAAAAGCTTGATACGCCTCTGTTTACAAGAACCTAATCTCATCTGTATAGATGGGTTTCTAGCCATCTAGTTCTTCATTACAACCTCAAGGAGAAATACCCTAAGAACAAGTTTTTTGCATGGTCAGGACAACTTCAAATCCAGATTCTCCGTTGAAATGTATGTCTCCATCATTGATACTTCTAGATGATTCCAATTAACAAGTTCATCTACTCAATGTCATATGAGGGATTTAAAAAAGATTGACATCGATCCCAGTAACCACTCTTTAAGTGGCATGTATTAGTTAAAAGATTAATTAAATTAAATGAAAAGTATAGGATATCAATTTCACACTGTTCCTGTCTAGTTATTTACTTCAAAGCAAAGCGTTTGCATATTTCAGACTTCAAACATTTTTCATTAGGAATGAATGTGTAGGTGTTGATGATCTCATGTGCTGTGTGACTGTTAAGCCTTTGAAGTCCCCCCCATTTCCTGCACTTTCATGTCTGATAGAACCTGTACATCACATTGAGTGATAACCAGTTAGTCACGCATTAGAACTAACAGCTGAGTTTCCCAACATGCAGGACATATTGACTCTTCGATCTGTTAATAATTGACACACTGCATTTGCAGCATAGGCATATTGTGCAGTCTCAATGGAAAGCAATAAAGTAGAGAACATGAGACCCACATTTGCTGGCTATGTGGTAAAGTGACCTGGATTTCAGTCATACCAGAAGCGAAATCTTACATTCAACATGTGTAGTCTACATATGCAAGTCAGACCATATCATGTGATGTGCATGGAACATTGTACAGTTAGTATGCATTAACCTATCGAAATGCAGTGTGCTACAGTCATGCAACCCCACCACTGGCTTTGCGCAATCTCTGAACCAGGGTGACACTTTACACAGATTTGCTAGAATTAAGCAGACTTAAAAGTGCTTAAAACCAGCTAAAATGACTTTTCTTTTCATTTGAACTATGATACTGCCTCCAAAACATACAAAGAAATGCCTGTAAAAACACTCAGCCAAAAGAGTATGAGACTCTTGATGATTTTATTGCAAAGAATTAGGGGGCAAGAGAAATCAAAAAGAACTTGGATACCTCTGAGAAATTGAATCATCAGAAAACAGATACAAATAAAAAATAAATTAAAAATAAATTAGACGTAGAAAAGCAATTTACATCTCTGCAAAACATGATTTAGAAAAAACATGTGTTCCATCTTTAAAGAGAGGAGATACAAACAACCACCACAAAAAAAAAAATTTTGGCTGTAGGGGTGAAAAGGAGTCTGGAGACTAACATAAAGAAAACAAAATAAAAGCACAGACACAAAGGCCCTGTTGTTCTGTTTTATGGTCATTGTCCTTTAATTCGGCTCCATTTTTCATTTAATCAATCATTTATTACAAATACATGTACATTTCCCTGAGGATGTAAAACCACTCAAGGTTTATAAGTCCTAGTGGCTGAACTGTTCTTTAGACAGACAAAAAACGCCTCTTGATGTGTTGTTAGAACACACAGTAAAAATGATACATTTACAACATATTTTTCTTCAATTTGTTTTCTATGTACCTTTCTATGGAGTATAACATGTTAGATTAGAGCTGTGTTTAAGGGCATGAGACATCTTGAAGACAAAATTAAATTTGATGTCGGTGTCTGCATCCAGATTTGCCAATTACATTTGATTAAAGACTGTGAATAAGGTGCCTGGCCTCTTGTCTGACAACAGACTGTATAAAGCCCCCTTAGCAACCGCATGGTCCCGTGTAGGGGCACAAATGGGAAAAGGTATTGACACAAAGCACTTCTACAAGATAAGATGTTCAACAGTATATGAATAAAAAATCTGCAGCAACAATTAAGAAAGCAGTTTTCACCCAAGAGTACATTTGTTGTGGGGTCTAGCCACTGTTAGAAACATAGAGGGAAAGGCAAACAGAATGACAGAACATCGTATAACATAGACCATGAGAAAAAGAAACACATTCAATAAAAGACTAGAACTTTCCATCTAGTTTGAATGAGTCGCTCCTGTTTACAGTGGAATCCCTTATTTCATGTTTTAAATAAAATGGGCATTGCATTGTGGTGATGACTTAAATAGGTAGACATTGACCTCCTTTTAAAAGATCAGTTCAAGAGCCAAATGTTATTTTATAAACCTCTATGACAAAAATGAAACGGGAAAAAAGGGGAAATGCCCAGTGGATGTACACTGAGAACAAAAGAGATCAAAACGCATACCAGCCCTCTTTCCAGACATGACAAGACATTTACATCATCTCAACAGCACAAAAATATACAGACAGACATCTGACCTGGACAATCTATGACCAAACAGTACCAAAAAAACAATACAAAACAAAACAAACAAAAAAACATAAAAAAAGCCCTTACTCTGATATTAAAGAACAAACCTAGAATTGTCTAAACACACCTAAACAATTCCATTTCAAAAAGCTTAATTTAAATACATGAATAAATGTACATCTCAAACAAATATACAGCCGGAGTTAAAGTTTTAACAGTCCACATATTTGGACACACTGAAATATTCTAACAAATTTTGGAGCAATTGTGGGACATTCTTTCGGTAAATTTGTTATTTCCAGCATTTTATTTGGGAACACTTTGGGAACAGTATATTGTAATGCTGAAAGCATATCTCACAATTCAAAAGAGGAAGAATCATAGCGGACCAGTTCAAACAAGTTTTAAAAAGTTGCCTCTGACCCTCAATAGACTAACTGGGGACAAATTGGAATAGGTACGTTATGAGTTAAAGATGGCATGTAAAATCAAATGAGATTAAGATGACAGGTAGGCCTATTTTCTGCTGAACATTTTTTTTTTTTTTTTAAAGTCTTCCAAACTAACTTTATTTTGGGAAAATCATATTTTCATCATCAATAAATCACATGGTCAAACTGCAACATATTGTAGGTCCATGATTACATTACTCATCATAAATTGTATTGACTTTTCCTGAAATACCAACCATGAATACGTTTGAGGAAAAACTTTTCCTTTTTCACACCTGACTAAAATCAGTGCCAACACCTACAGTACATCCGTATCGTACATAGTGTTGCTGGCATTACAACAGCACCTATGGACACTCATACGCCAGTCTACAATACTTGACTGTAAATCAGATGTTCAGTTGGGTTCTCCTTATACTGACTTCCATGTGAATAGACAAAATAAACTCCTCAGGAACCCCCAGTTGGGTTCTCCTTCTACTGACTTTCATGTGGAGAGTGAGAATGGCTCAGGACATATTACTTACACTGCTGCTGAAATCTGATGTCAATTCCAACGACGCAACGTATACTATATATATATATATATATATATATATATATATATATATATATATATAAAGACCTTTTAAAAAAATACCTCACATGGACATGTGCTGTATTTAAGCTGATGCTTTCCCTAAGTGGACATACACTGGATTCTGACATGATATGTCACCATTTAAAGAGAGGAAAACAAAACAATTAAACCAAAAAAAAAAAAAAAAATTGCATACAGGACAGACGTGTGGCTTTTAACACTGCTGGCCAAAATTCCTCGCCTGCAACGCATACACGGCATGAAATGCTGGCGAGAGAGAGACAAACAGCACTCTTGCAGGAAGGCCAGCGATACACCTCAAACCAAAGCCTCTTCCCTGTCTCCCCTCAGGCCTTTACCTGTACGGAACAATGTGCTCTATTGGGAGGGCAGCCCACGCCTCTGATTGGTGCTGCCGGCGGTGAGTTTGAGTCTCATTCTGAAGAGCCCAGCTCTAACAAATGTGTCCACCTTGTCAGTAGCGAACCCAGTCGATGTGTTGTTTGTTTGAAAAAGAAAGTGCACACAGCAAAGGGACTTTTTTCACAATGCCTGGCCTTTTAGTCTGCATCATCATCATACTAAATTCTTCCATGGGAAGAAATGAAAAAAAATAAAAAAATAACAATTGATTAATATATAGGTGTAAAAATGACTGGCTTGCAGATCCATCAAGGTTTTTCTGTTAATAACTTACGGGAGTTTATGATTTCACATGCATGAGTAGTTGCTTTTGAATGCAAACCTTTGGCATGCAGCCTGTATATAACAGCCTAATTTAAACAACAGGTTTACAATTGCATCAGAACACTTGGAGACCTCTCTACTCCACGGTGAGGATAGCTGGCTGCTGGAGAGAGGTGGGCAAAAGGGTGTCGTGTAAGAAAAGCACAGACTGCCTGTTTGTCGTTCTTATTTTTTTTCTTTCATTTTTGGATTACCAAAAAAAAAAAAAAGAGAGAAAAAAAAACAGTTGTGCGTTGCACATGATCTCAGCACTGTAAAAAAGAAGAAAAAAAAAATACATTGGGTTTCAAAGCGATACCATTGAAGTTGGATAACCCAGTAGCAGGCTCCCCAGTGTTTCCAGGCTGTCTGAGTGGCTGACCCGCAGTTCCCAGCCTGGGGGCACCACTCAGCACGAGCCTGAGGGGGGTGGACAAGTCTGAGCAGAGACAAAACACAACGATAAAAAGCACACAGCCCTAGTTGTGTCCATGGCCACAGCTGCAGGTGTCGTAGTAGGAGGTATAACTCTTTCAGTTCTTGCCATTGCTGTTTGTCCGTGTGTTTCTTTTTCCCAAACCTGGGTTGTTTTTTTTCTGTCTCTTTTTGCTTTTTGCGTCTAGAACATCTTTTATAATGTTGACCGTTTGACACATTTCTGCTGCTCTGGTCCCAATTTAAGCATGGGCAACAGGTTGGGGGCACTAGTAGTCTTGGGGGAGGAATAGGATGGGGGGCGGGGGGATGCTAGGATGCTGGGATGATCTGGTACGAGCCGTTCTCTGGCCGAGGTGGGGGCTTGGCCTCCGTGGTGGTTTTGGGCTTGGGGGGCCAATCGGGGTCCACGCTGAGCTCCTGGGCCAGGTGCATGTAGCGCGCTTTGGGCACCTTCCTCCTCTGGCAGGTGAGCCACGACACACACCGGTGGCCCCACAAATCAACACTGCCCTAAAGAGACACAGGCCGAGACAGGTGCCAAGGAGGAGAAGGACAGAGAGAGAGAGGGGGGGGGGGGGTGAGAGAGTAAAAGTAGTAGAAGAAGAGTAGAAAATCCACTAAAATCTTTTAAAATGCTTTTTCTGGTGAAAGGACATGGACACGAACATTTCATGAATATAAAAAACAAGGAGCGAGTGCACCCTTTTATCTTAACTTTTAGCTTAATTTGAGGGCAAAACTTTCCATACCATGCAGTTGCAAACTATCAGCGACATACCTATAGGCCTGCTGACAGTTAGAAAAGTTTGGCAGTGGACAATTCTCATAAACAATATTCAAAGTCACGTGGTAGTCAAACCATCAAGGCTATACTTCAAAGCATGGCTGCATCACATGTATCAATGTTCTCATGCAAAACTGGGACACTGCCCTCAATTATGTATGAAGATGATGTTTGCACAGTCTCCACTGCATGTCAGTAATCGGGGTCAGCATTACCATAAGCTCAGTAAGCGAGTGGGTGAGACTCAACCCCATTACCAAGTGCATGCTCAGCACTTGAAGAGATACGTACCTGAGTCACGTTGCTTATTCAAATACACCAGTGTATATGCACTCACGCACACACATGCATCCCCACACACACACACACACACACACACACACACCAGATAAACAGAGGCCTGATGGGCATGCAGCAATGCTGGAGCCATGGGACAGAGAGAAGGTACACACAGACAGAAAGAGCAGGGGTAATCGGTCCCCTTGAGCTGCAACAGCAGCAACAGGCCACTAGGGGGCGAAGAGCACATGGAGGAAAATCATGTTGGAGCATGCAGAGGCAGATGTTAGGGGGAGTGTGGTGTGAGGGGAGGGGGAGAACAAACAGCCAGGACCAGATGAGATTACATACACTGCAAAAGTATAAAGAGACTGCATTAGTCAAAAATGTAATCAGGATTTCAATGCTTGAACTGCAACTGCCTGAGCCCATACGTTTTTAACAAGGCAGTGGGGAGCAGTTATTCTCTAATGTGTTGTATCACAAGTATGATTAATAATCACAATTACTAATTAGAATACATGTTGACATTCCTCAAGAACTGTTGAGGTGATACATCTCATATACACTGTTGAGGTGATACATCTTTTCATTGAGTACTACTGGTATGCTTACTCATACTTTCACAATGAAGTGAAGGCTTTTTATAGAGATGTCTTGTACACTATTCCCTTACTTTAGGATAAAGAAATGTCAAGCACTCGACTTGACCGTTACAGTGTAACAGTGTGTTACACTGGACATTGGCCTTCTCAGTTGACTAATAAGTAGGCCTACGTCACATCAAGGTCTAGAGTCTTACATCAGCTTACAACAAATCAACCACAATTACAAGCACACAGCTCTACCAATCTAATGTAAACAATTCTATTGAGCCACATCAGTCAGGACACGTAGAGACTGATGGCAAGCGGCTAGCAGCTACTACATATTAAAAATACACGCAGAGGACTGTGAATATGTGCTCTTTATGCACTGCTTGTGCTCTGTATATTCATCTGGTCTGGAGAAAAGAGATATCAGTGGAACAGGGGGAAGAGAAGAGATGGGGAGAGGAGTGGAGAGGGAGGAAGGAGGTGTGAGTGTCCGAACCTGTGGTGTCGGGGCGGCAGGGCTGGCGGCGTAGCTGCCCTGCTTGTCTCGGCTGAACACAAGCTTCCATAAGACGACGTCAAGGACGAGGGTCTATGGAACGAGGCCGTGGTGGAGCGGGAAGAACGGAGAGAGCTACTGATCACATTGCTGGTTCATTCAAGATTTGTTTGTTTGCTTGCTTGTTTGCTTGTTTGTTTGTTTCACCCAGTCTTAAACATTTAGAATAGACACTACACACTGTGCTTGCTTTGTGTTTGCTTTACTGTTGGTGATTCAGGCTGTGCGTTAGTCATAAGAAGAGGCAGAGAGGATGTTGCGCACTTTACAGAAAAAAAACAACAATAATTTAGGTGATCATTATTGTTAGCAAAACACACCATCTATAAGACACTGAATCACTGTGTTGTGGATTTATGAGGTAAAAACACTTGATTGGACAAACTCGGTCCACACTGATTGGATGCTTGACAGGTGCAGAGGCCAGGCCGCGGCGGCATTGGCTAATTGTCTTACTAGCATCTAGAGGGGGAGGGGGTTATCACTAGGGCTAGCGGCACAGCGCAGGGCAAGCCATGGGTGGACACAGCCAATCAGAGTTGAGCACTGTGGTCTGCCCATTCCTGGGAGAGACCAATAGATTCTCTCCATCTCTCTCAGGCAAGATAAAGAACTGGAAACAGAATAACTATGAAAATCCACACTACAAAATCTGGCTGACAATGGTATCATCGCATGAATATGACATAATGAGGTAATTATGTTTTATAGTTTCATGTGTGTTGAGAAGTATGCCAGATAGCAGATGAATGTTGGCGTGAGTCAGGGAATGAGTGAGTGTAAGACTGAGGGGGTGTGTGAGGCATATACCAAAAAGCAAATGAATGCTGTTGAGTGAGTGTGTGAGAGAGGCTTTGTGTGTGAGTGTGTGCAAGCGAGTGTGAGAGTATGGGACTGCGTGTGTGTCTGTGTGTGTGTGTGTGTGTGTGTGTGTGTGTGTGTGTGTGTGTGTATGTGTATGTGTGTATGTGTGTGTGTGTGTGTGTGTGTGTGTGTGTGTGTGTGTGTGTGTGTGTGTGTGTGTGGTGAGGCCTTGTCTGAGTCCAGGTGCAGTAGCTGTTTCATTGGGTTACAGTCAGGTGTTAAAACAGAGAGCTGACATGGAAAACAACAAACTACATACTTAACAGACTTGAACTAAATGTCAGCATGCACTGTGATACTGTATGATGTGTGACAATAGTTTTAAGTATTATATAAGGTAGAAGAAAACAAAACTCAACTTCAGGTCTGCAATCTCATATGAAAGTGGTTTTGATCATACTGACTACATAGACATGAAAAGTTTACAGAAAATGTCTTACCTCCACAAAGATAGAGACAACAGCATTGAGGAAGATGATTAACAGTATGGTGAGGCGCCATTCCATAGGAACACACACAATCTGGGGATGAATCAATTAATCAAAATGTCACTTTCAAGACATTTCCAAGGACATCTCTCTGGATATTATGTCCAGATAGCCTCTCAGATCTTAAGTGTGTGTAAGCAAAATAACTGACAGCCATTTGTAAAAAGTGTATCAATCTGCAGTCTGAGCTAAGCCATAAAGCACTGACCTCCAAAAAGTCGTCGATGGCACTGTTGCGGTAAAACAGGAGGAAGAGCAGGAAGGCGTACAGGCTGCACGCTGACAGCACGAAAGGCCCTGGGGAGACAGACAACAGCCCCTCGCTCACTTCATTCTCCACAAACTGTCATTTCTCTCATGTTCAGAGCACTTAAGGAAAGCAAGCAATAAAACATTCATTGCAGGCACTTTGGGTCTGGCAGTCAGACCTTGTAGGTAGGTGCCTTTTGGGTTGTACAGACGCTCTGACAAACCCACTGTTTTGTCCTCACACTTTATTGTACCAGGCAAAGGGCTTTGTTTATAATGGACAATTGCAACATCAAGTACCGAAGCATGCCTGGACATGTCCGTGGTGCTGTTTTTTGCTCATTAGGTCTGGCACGGCTCTCTCAGTATGGGATTTGCCATGGCAAATTAAGTATGTTCTGAACAAAGCTTTAGTTTGCCACTCACAGTTCTTATAGCTTGGCTGTCGGAAGGGCTTCCCCTTGGAGAAGACAATGGCCACAATGAGGTACTGGAAAGAGGAGACGTAGAAGAGGGTGGTGTTCTCGTAGTTCTTAATGTTGTGGTCATCCAGCTCTGTGTCATTGTGCTCGACAGAGATGTTGCTAGAAGAGGTCAGGTTGCAGGCACTGCAACATGCAGAGAACAATTGTGTTAAAATTTCAAATGTTACATAAATCTAAAAAAACAAAATAGTAATCACGTTACATAAATCTAAAACACAAAATAGTAATCAAATGTTACATAAATCTAAAACACAAAATAGTAATCTAATGGTTTGAGTTGATATGGTAACCATTTTCCAACTGAACATGCCGACTTCAACATTTTGGCTTGAATATTGGCAAACATCTTTGTAGCCTTATAAACATGGGAAACTAACTGGACATCACAATTTGTTACAATGACGTACATGTGACACATTTCATTTTATTTCATGAGTCAACTGCACAGAGAGGACTGTCTGCTTGTTCTGTCAACAGCAACATAGAACCGGAAAAGTTTACCCCGCCATGAGAGAGACAAGAAGTGAATATCAAGGTAGCCCCCCCCCCCAAGGGGTTTAGAGTCCAGGCAGCCACTGGCCACATGCCCAGGCAGGGTGGAGTACTCACTCGGACGAGGGCGTCCACCTGTTGTACCAGCTCTGCTGGCTGACCCAGAGGAAGGCTAGTGTTTGGAAGCCGAAGCAGATGAGGATCTGGGTGAGCACAGAGAAGAGCAGCGGCCCCGAGATCAGGCCGGACGGGGGCCGCCGCGGGACCAGCTCCTTCCACGCCGGGTTCAGACTCACTGTAACAAACACACACACACACACACAGACACATAAGAACAAATACAGACACACACACACACACACACACACACACAGACACACAGACACACAGACACACACACACACACAGGTAGGAACAAGCAAACCAATGGGAGCATTAGTGATGGGGACGAGACCGCCTATGCCGAGTCCGAGTCAAGACCGAGTCTTTGAAGGGTCGAGACCGAGTCGAGACCGAGTCTGTTGGTTTTCAAATACAGTCGAGTCCGAGTCAAGACCGAGTCTTTGAGGAAGCAAGTCCGAGTCGAGACCGAGTCCTTTAGGAGTCGAGACAAAGACCATAAAAAAATGTCAGTTTTAATATTCATAATTTAATATCACCCCAGTTAATAATCAACAGTTAGGCCTACAGACTAAGCTAGATTGGGAATTGTTTAGAGGAGCAGTCTTAACGTCTTAATATGGACTATGCTGACCTACAGACACTCACCGGCAGCAGAGCCATAGAGATAAATAAACGGCTCTGACGGCAGTATCTTTGCATTGCACCATGGGATGTCATTTTCAAATAATGCCGGTCAACATTGCATTTTATTATTATTGTTGTTATATGTTGTCTGTTTTTTTATATGAACATAAAAAATGCGTTGGTCTCGAGGACTCAGTCTGAAATTACGAGTCCTTCTCCTCCCACTGTGGTCCGAGACCGAGTCAAGACCGAGTCTTTGAAGGAACGAGTCCGAGACGAGACCGAGAAAGCAGAAATTGGTCTCGAGACCGGACTCGAGTCCGAGACCGGACTCGAGTACTACATCACTAGGGAGCATCACATGCTACTACTCACATAAGTACACACACACTCACAACTTTCTTCCAAGGACAGTAGAAGACCACATGAAACATTTCATCTGCGGAAATTTGTCACACACTTACTGGTGAAGACGATGATGAGGATGATGGCGATGTCTATGAAGAGGAACTGGAAGTCTCCCAGATTGCTGAGGATCTGAAACACAAGACGCCAGAACAGCCCTCGTCAGCACAAGGCCCGCCATAAAAAAAATACCCAGCAGGCAGTGGGTCTCCATAGACACAGAGGAAGCGGCTTGTGCCCCCCCCCCCCCCCCCCCTACACACACACACACCCACACCCATGGGAGCTCTGAGCTGTGCAGGAGGATGCAGTGGGACCGGGCACTTACAGAGTAGAGCAGCGTGACGCTGATGTACTGGATGATGCTGTAGAGGGCCATGAACTTGAACACACAGAAGGACGTAATAAGGGCTGCCCGGCCTTCCCTGTGAGGAGGAGTGCAGTGAGGAGGCGTTACTGACACAGTGGCCCATGGATTTACTCATTTACTTCCACACAGCTGGAACTCATAGAACTTCAGATGAACTTATTAATTAGTCTCCGTTTACTTATTACCAGGGCAAAATACGCAGGATTTTACAGATGGAACAAATTGTGTGAGACCTACTAATGCTAAGTGCTCTGGCAATGTGAAAGTATAAAGCAGCACTCTAACTTGATGATGTATCTACACTTTAATTTGTAACAGTATTATAGAGAGTGTGCATCAAAACATGGTTTGAAGTCAAGGCTCTACATTCGTCAAAAGTGTCCTTGTTGGTCCTGAGCAGCATGTGTGTGTGTGTGTGTGTGTGTGTGTGTGTGCGCAGTGCAGTCGTACCTGATGAGGTTGGGCACGCAGGAGATGTTGGGCGTTCTAGAGGTGAAGGGGGAGGCCACGGATGCCTCCAGCTCCGACAGAGAGATGCCCCCATGGGCTCTCTTCAGCGCCTGAGGAGACATGGGTCCAAGACGGATGCACCACGGTAGTCAGAGGGTATGCACACTCTCTCTCACACACACACACAGACAGACAGACAGACAAGACAGACATACACACGCACATACACACACACTGCAATCTGCTCATTTTTTTGTAGTCGGGATTTAAAATGTAAACATTCCAAATAAGTGTCATCCCAAGACAAAACACATTTAGGGGAAAGTACATACAAGAATAAAGTATTAACTAATATCAATTCAGTATGTCTGTGTGTGTGTCTGTGTGTGTAATGAAAATTAAATTTGTGAATGAAGGGAAAAAAAGCCACTTACACCACAGTCATTTGCACCATCACCGCACATTCCCACAAAATAGCTGAAAAGGAGGAAAGAGAAGAACTTATGCTATACAAGCAAGGACACAGGTTGCATCATACATCTGGGTGTGTATGTGTGAATAAACATAACTGTACAGTGTGTAACTACCCCTCCCCCCATGGGAATGTATATTCTCTATGAAACTACATTCTCCTGTGATTGAGTGTGTGTGGGTGTGCTTATTCTATACAAATACATATATGTGTGTGTGTGTGTGTGTGTGTGTGTGTGCATGTACACTCACTCCACACTCTGCAGCGCCTCCACTAGCTGTGTCTTCTGATCCGGCGCCATCCGGGCAAACACTGTGCCATGGAGCACCAGCTGTCAATCAAGCAGACAAAGATCAGGGGAACTTCAGATCACATTCACAGATTACAGACATTACTGAATGTGGGCTCTGGAATGTGGCTCATTTGGAGAAGCAGGCTCCTCCAATGTGTAGAACAGGACACAGCACACGCATTTATTAGGAAATAAAAGAGTTACGAGAGACATCACTCATCAGTCATGGTCAGCCAACAATTTAAACCATAACAGCAACCAGCACTTATAGTGCCAGATTTACTGGTTACTCTCTGGGGAAAAATGGTGCCTTGGGGCCCTGCAGGCAGACTGGCCACTTGGCACACTACACACCAACAACAAAGTATTGATAAACTGTACACAGACACAAATAATGGCTGTTCACAGCCAGACTATTTTAATCCCAATAGTCATGGGGGCTGTGCTGGTGTGGTTGCTACCTTCGGCAGCAGGTCCTGGAAGTGCTCGGTGATGACGGCAAAGGCCTTGCCGCTCATGGCAAAGTGGTAGCTCTCCTGCGGCTTGAGTTCATCGCCTTGGGTCACGTCCTCCAGGCTGATCTCCACTTCCTGTGCACACAGGAAGCCACAGACAGGTGTGAAACAGCGTTTGGTTTTTAGGATATCACCATAGCACTGCGGTTTCGGTGCTGAGGTCAGGGGGCGGAGAGAGAGGGTTGAGGGTATGCTGAAGGTTGGCACCATGCCAAGTGTTATTCTGGCTGTGATAGCTGGCTAGGTGGGTAGCATTCGTTACAGTGCCCAATCTACAGAAAGACTGCTGAAGCATACAAACAACCCATGAAAACTATGGACCTATCTAAGCAAATGGACAAATAAGGAACAACTTACAATGGCAATGCAGGATAAACAAATCTATCCAAATGCTTTTGTCAGGTAATTTGAGTCATGCAAATGTAACCCTGGCAGCTGCAGCGCACCTTCAGGATTTACATGAAGAGGAAACACCCCCTGCTTCCTCTGCTCTCAATGATAGAGTGTGTGTCTGTATGTGTGTGTGTGTGTGCACCGCAGTAGGTCCACTCAGCTGTCCATTGTTTTCACAAGCAGCCAGACAGCATTGGCCTCCATGGGCGACTTTGGAGACCAACAAAACACATTCATTCATTCCTCGGACCCAACGTCAATGCCAATTTTGAACACTGAGGTCACGCACCCACACACACACACAGTAAGCCTTTGACTGACACTCAAGATTAGTTTGTTTGTGCAACTTGGGGATCTGAACTGGATCTGAAGCTAATCTCAGGTCATTCAAATAAACAGGTGGAGCATCAGAGCCCTGGAGAAAGTGATGCATCTCAATGAGGTGTCTGTGTGTTTGAATTTCAATTGTGCCAGGGCAAGCTGATCCTGTGTTCTAGAAGAGTTTGCTGATCCCATTTCTTTGTATTTGTAACCTTTCCAGTATTTTGGTTGGAATGACAGATAAACCCCTGCCTAGCCATGGTATTTCTAAGCAACTCAACAATGCTTAATAAAGAAAATTATTACAAAGTGAGTGCCAGGGCAAGCTGATCCTGTGTTCTAGAAGAGTTTGCTGATCCCAATCCCATGTTCTTTGTATTTGTAACCTTTCCAGTATTTTGGTTGGAATGACAGATAAACCCCTGCCTAGCCATGGTATTTCTAAGCAACTCAACAATGCTAAATAAAGAAAATTATTACAAAGTGAGTAACGTTATATAGTGTGTGCTGTTTTCTAAACTGGCCTCTGTGAAAACTGTGAAGCTTTTGTATGTCCAACAGAGGGCGCTGACCTCCAGCCGTGGAGCCTTGGTGGAGTTCTTAGTGGGGTTGTCCGCGTAGCGCCAGTTGATCTTGGCCGCCTGGCCATCCTTGGGGGGCAGTGCGTCGGCGATGATCACCCGGTCCTCGGGAGGGATCATCCCACAGTCCCGTGCTACAGATATGGCCGTCAGCATGTTGTCACCTGAGCCAATCAGACACGGAGAAACAAACAGACCAAGGAGAGAGAAGAGAGAGTGAGAAATTAGGAAGAGCGGAAGCTTATGAAGGAAAAGGGCCGTGAGAGAGAGAGAGAGAGATAAGACACTGGAGAAAGAACTCAAGAGAAAGACTCATTTTTCACATGGCTTGATTTCGTGGAGGTAAATGGGGTGCTTTTCATTCTTCGCCACCTTGTTCTCAGACACAGCGCAGTTATATAATCACTTTGGCCCTCACCCAAATGGGCTGCATGTCCCTGACCAGGTTGTGTGCGGGGGCGAGGGAGGGAGAGCAATTGGGCGGCGACAGTGGTGGTGGAGTTGGAGGCGAAACTCAATCTAAGAGCATGATTACATTTACAATGGCGGGTGGGGGGGGGGGGGGGGGGGGGGGGGGGCAGCTAGCCGGCCTCTCCTCAAGCTCTGGACTTTGGAGCTCTTTGACGGTAAGCCGCAGCACTGAACGCTTTATTAGACGGGATTCCAGGAATGCCGCGCAAATGCGGGCGGAATTAAGCCCTGAGCCTCGCAGGAAAAACAAGCACCCTTGGCTCCCCTCGACCTCTCCTTTGTTCTACCGATGCCTACCCGCTCAAACCACACGCCTCAGACAGGTGGGTGAATGGTGTGTGGGGTTGGGGGACCCCCACCATCGACTTCAAGGCATCGCTGCCTGGCGCTAGGGTCAACGGTGGGGCCACAAAGGACCATGATATTCATCTCACCTATAGGTAACCTATAGAAGTGAGGAGGCACATTTGATCTTGCCTTGTTGCCTTTGGCTCACTGATGGCAACCACTGCCAGTCTGAGCTACTATGGTCCTATGGGGGAAGAGGGTGTGTCTGAGGTGTGTCCAAAAACTCCCTCCGCACATCAACACTTGTTCTACATAAAACCTTTCATTAATAAAATAAATGAAAAGTCACAGCAAGATCCAACAGGAACTCTAACTTACTGCAGTCTTTTACTGCATTCCAAAGGTCTTTTGAAGAGTAGGCAAGCCCGCGCTTGACGACGGACTGGCATGCCAACACAAAGCCATCCTCTGCACAGTAGTGCCCACCATTTCCGTGCTAAGGGGCTAAACGCTCAAACAGCCACACTCGTACCTGTGACCATGACGGTGCGGATGTTGGCTTGTCGGAGGTCCTCTAGCACACCAGGGGTCTCTGGCTTCAATTTGTTTTGCATGATGATCAGGCCAAGGAACTCCATGTTGGCTTCAATATGATCCCTAAACACAGACAACACATGTGGGAGAGAGAGAGAGAGAGAGAGAGAGAGAAAAAGAAAACAATAGACTTACACCAGCAGGCAACGGCATATGGTGTACCTGCTTGTTTTGCGGAAGGTCAATCCAGGTCAAACAACAGCAAGAAATATAAACACACGCTGCTGTGATCAAAGCGACCACACTCATTTGTGTATTACACATTATACAGCAAGTGTGAGGTGAATCAGATTGTTAGTCCATTGTAAAAGTTTAACTATGAACTCCATTGGGAGAAGGGAGGGCCTTCCTCTCACTCCTCAACCACACACACACACACACACACACACACAGGTCTGTCTATGTCCTTTAAAGACTTACCGGTTCACGTTCTGGACTTTATGCCAGGTCAGCTTGGACTCCAGGCGTCGGTGTGCCAGGGCAATGACCCGGAAGCCCTGTTTTGTGTAATCCTCCAGTACCTCCGCAAAATCCTCTGGCACTGCATCATGGGGAAAAAAATAACAAAGGATATTTCATAGAGTCAAGAATAAGGATTTGGATTTATTTCTGGTCTAATCAGTTAACCATTTCTGCAATACTGAATGATTTCTCGAGCTAAGCTATTTGTCCTCAAAGCTGAGTTAGTCAAAGCAATCACAACGTGTTTAATTTTCTTGGTATGCAAATGTATCCCTTAGCCAAATGTACTGTACACGTGAAATAATGCTGGACATCCACACTACGGACAATGGGACTGTCCAGTTTTTGAGATGTGTCTGATCAGACTAACAGGCCCTGGGGCCTGGGAAGGAAGGAAGGAGAGCAGCCCTTGCGTGCCCACCTGAGTCCTTCTTGCAGAGGCTGGCCACCACCTCGGGCGCGCCCTTGAGGAAGGCGTCCATGCGTTTCTCCCCGAGCGTCCGCGTCACCACACACATCCTCTGCAGTGCCGAGGAGAAGGGGAACTGCCGCACGATCCCAATCTCGTAACCAGTCTGCTGGAAAAGAGAAACGGCATCGGAGCGAGAGAGTGAGCAGGCTTTTGTGCCACTGTGAACGCAGCTATGCAAGATTCATGTGTCTGGTACTGGTTGCACTCGTCTCGTCTCGTGTCGTGTGTCAACTCACCGACAATTCATACAGCTCCTGTGGCAGCGAGGGAGAGAGTGAGAGTGGGAGAGAGAAAGTCATTAGAGTGAGCCAATCAGCTCAGTGCAGTGTAAGGGTTAGCCATTAGCCTCAGCTGCCCTCAGGTCAGGTCAGGTCAAAGGTTACACAACACTGCAACAGATCCCAGTTACTACTACACTTTAATTAGTAAGTAGTTACTACTTCCAAATCTCAGTGTGTGTAAGAAGTGAAATCAGAATATGTGAAATGTGACTGATCTCAAAAGTACACAAAGCATGCATACCATTTTGCTATGCCAGAGAATTTGTCCAGTGCAATATTGAGGACAAGGAGGGATCATTATAGAAGATTTAATCCAACAGAACTGTGACATGCAAACACTATCTGCATCATAAAACCTTTTTGGAACCTAAGGATGTGTGTGTGTGTGTGTGTGTGTATAGCAACTGTACCATGTCCTGATCAGGTGACACGATGGGCTCTGGAAGGAGCTGCTTGGGCGGCCGCACCACAGTGGGCATGATGCGGTTATGGAGCGCTGTCTCCTCCTCTGTGGCCTCCTCCAGGATCTGATGACACACACACACACACACACACACACACACACACACACACACACAGGGACAAATTTAAAGCAAAATGCAAATAGCAAAATGAAAAGCCACGTGTACACACAAACACACACACAATCATAACCATAACCCAAATTACAGGCATGGCCTATATGCAGCCACAGCCATAAACCACTTCACAGATTCCAGCTTGAGGACATAAAACAAGCCTGTTGCCTGCCACACAGACAGGCCTAGGCTAAAAGCTCACTTCAGAGCACATATGTATACTTTTGAAAGATGAAGCCACTTCAAATGCCTGATTTGCCGAGGTCCATGTGAGTACAAATGCATCAGCATGCCCTTATGCACCATACTAGCGCATGTGAGTGACCATGACCGTGACTAGCCAGTACTAACTGGACTTCAGCTAACCCTGCCTTTAGCTAAACCAAATAAAATGCTGCATCATTGTATGAAGTCAACACAAAACTGAGTGTTCCATTCTGAAACAACCTGACAACCATGTTGCATGTTTGCTGACGCTATGTGTAATTATTTACAACCACCAGGAAAACAACTTTTGATTAATACGTGTGCTAGCACTAGAGGCCGTGCTGGGGGCTCTTTTAATCAGTGAACTCCATTAGCAACAGGACAGTCATTTTATAATACTAACTTTACTTTTATGAATGCCTGTACTTTATGGGATTAAATTGTGAGGTCTTGGTTTAAACATAAACTGTAATTCATTATCACATGACCAATATACAAATAGTTATCCAGACTGCTGTCATCAAAACATCCTGACAGGCACGCACATCTGGAGTTCATCATCTCAGCAGCTATGACATGTCTTAAGTGTGCTCTTCACAACTAGCACTGACTAATCTAACCATAGTCTTGGCTGGCTTGCTTGGGTGTTGAGATCATGTCAAATAAACAAACCCACCAACAGCTCCGTTAATATTTCAGACTCAGTAGTTTGAGATAACGTGTAAACCTAGACTTGCTATTTGAAGACAAGAGTGTCACTGTGCTTAAGCCCCATTCACATATACAGTGACTAACTGCAAGAGACCATGTAATGTAATTCAGCAATTATAATAGTAATAATAATAGTAGATATAAACAGCAAATTAATCACGTGACAAAGAATAAAAATCATGTTTGAACTTTTGAGGCGACAAGTGAATCGCTGTATATGTGAATGGGGCTTTGGTGTCAGGTGGGGATCCCTACTTACCCAGCCAGTGGCCTCAAACATCTTGAGGTCCAGGGGGTCCCCAGAGATCTGGCCCTCGATCTTGGTGAGGGAGTGGCAGGCGGCCATGCACGCCACAAACGAGGACTTCACCAGACTCTCCTTGTAGGGGTTCTCCTCCGACAGTAGGAAACTAAAACACCACAATGGAGGCAACAGGACTTTACAATGGGGACATGGCTTGCAGGCTTGTGCAAAATTCCAGAATTGAATTGAAACTGGCTCTTAAATTCCAATTTAATTCTTGAATTTACTTGCATTTCAATTGAGGTAGCAAACAGGAAGCAGAATTGCAATTCGAATTGTGCAAAACCCTGATGGCTTGAGTGTTTGCCATGATTAGAGTGAGGGGAGTGGCAAGGTGTGTGTGTGTGTGTGTGTGTGTGTGTGTAGGTGTGTATGCGCGTGTGTGTATGCGTGTGTGTGTGTAGGTGTGTGTGTGTGTGTGTATTCGCGTGTGTATATGCGCGTGTGTGTATGCGTGTGTGTAGGTGTGTGTTTGCGTGAATGCGTGTGTACACTGGCGTGGAGCAGTATGTGTTCATTGAACATCATAATGCTGTTCTCTCAGGTCTCAGGCCTTTCTAAAATGAGATCTACAGTCGTGTGTGTGTGTGTGTGTGTGTGTGTGTGTGTGTGTGTGTGTGTGTGTGTGTGTGTGTGTGTGTGTGTGTGTCTACTCCAAAAGGAACAAAAGCTGCTGCTGACAAGGCACAGCCACAGCCGGTTTTCTGCCTCTGCACTGCTGTTGTGTTGAGTAGGCAAACGTCTTTATTACGGTTGCAGCACAGGCAACTACAAATGTAACAGCAGCAGTAACCTTATCAACATGCCTTAAGCAAAAACACTGACAGTCATGATGGCGAGGAGGAGGAGGAGGAGGATGGCCATGATGAAGGCAGCATCTCACCTTTTGTTCTCCACTCTCTGGACTCCCCACAGGTCCAGGCCATCCTCGGTGAGGGTGCCCGTCTACGAGAGAGAGGAAGAGGGGTTGAGAGGTAAGGTAAGGTACGTTTATTTATATAGCACATTTTTATGTGCACAGAGTGCAACCCAAAGCACTCCACACACAGACATCAAGACATAATCAGACAAATTAACAAATAATTGATAATAATCGAAAACAAGATGCCGAACGGAGTGGTGTATTGGCCAGCGTACCCGTAAAGCACAGACATCAAGACTTAACGTTAAACAGACAAATAGGCTTAGCAACACATGGGCATTGGGCAGTGATGACGACTCGTGTCATGTGAAAAACATGAAACATAAAACATATGGTGCTCTTGAACAGTTAATACACGGGTTTCCCGTTTACCAACAAAACTAGATGCGCGCACAGCCGTGGGGCAGAAGACGCTTGGTGGCTGTCCACAACGTTATAAACTTTAACCTAAATAGTTGGCTGCTGTAAGCTACAATCGGAATTTTTTGTATACCCCTGTTGTCTCAATGATAATAACATGTCATTTCAGACTATATTTCAGAGTTTGCCGTTCATTTGCATAATTAATATATCGTATTTTGTCATTTTTGGCGAAGACATGCATTCCGTTAGGGATATTGAACATAATTGAACATTCTCTAACCATTGTGATTTCAAATTGGTGCAGTTTTCAGCACAAAAACTAATTTTATTCTTTTCATGGACAGCACTGCTCTATGCTATTCTGTGGGGCTTTCTGCCTCTTAGTTGCGCACGCATGTTTTTGTGACGTTGCATAGAAATCCATGTATAGAAGCACAAGTCAGCTGTCCTCCGCAGTTTCCCCAGGCAAGGTTAGAGAGGTGGGGAGAGAGACAGTAATGGCATTCCTTCCCTCCCCTAACTGTTCCCACAGTGTTAAAATGTTAAAATGTTACCACACGTGCCGGCCCAGATTAGCAGATAACCCAGTTCAACTCTGTTCACAGATACTTGTGGAGGAGGGCTGCTTGCTTGCCTACCGCGGCCTCACTATGAGGTATTCTTCGGGCAACCTTCAGTTGGAGAACTGGATAGAACTGGTCTGACTAAATCGGTGCAATGACTTAGGCGTACAAACATTCAGTACCTCCATGTCAACCAGTGACTGAATACCTTCCCTTTGTTGTGAAACGTCATGTCTTTGCGGTGGAAATTTATGGTTTTGAGTCTTGGCTCAAGATATAGCAAATATTGTCTTAGTCAGATTGCACTTGTGTGTGTGTGTGTGTGTGTGTGTGTGTGTGTGTGTGTGTGTGTGTGTGTGTGTGTGTGTGGTTGGAGCGCTGACCTTGTCGAAGCAGACCAGGTTGAGCTGGCCGCAGATGTTAATGCGCTGTGGGCTGATGCAGAAGATGCCGATGCGCTTGAGGCGCCGCTGGGCGTAGACGATGCCCGCCGTCATGGCTGCCGGGAGAGCAGGGGGCACCGTGATGGTGATGATGTCCAGAGACTCGATGATGATGGTCTTAGCCGGCACCTAAAGGGTGAGCAAAGAGGAGAAATAAGAACAAAGACCTGACAGGGGAGAGGGAATTGACTACAAATATGCATCTTAATGGCCTTAATCTAGGTCAGAATATTGATTTCCTTAAAATAAAATAAAAATAAAAATAAAAATAATAAGAGCAGTGTGTGCAATTGTGTTGTTGATAAAAATCAACAACACAATTGCACACACTGCTCTTAATTCTTGGAGACATATGCATATACCCTTCTCTTTTTAAATCCTGCCCGAAAGGAGCCCTAACTCCTGAGTGAGTGAGTGTTTCTGAGTGACCTCACACCTGGTTCATGATGCTGAGGACGATGGAGTAGATGAAGCCGATGCCGGCCACAGCCACCAGGCAGAGCAGAAAGAGGGAGGCGTCACGGTACAGCTTGAAGTCCGTGGGCTTGGGGTAGAGGATGGAGCGCACAAGCTGCCCTTTGGCTGTGCTGAAGCCTGGAGAAAGAGGAGAGAGGATGGTAGTGTGAGTATCTTACACAGAGAGAGAGAGATAAACAATGATAAAACTGATATTTTAGGTACCACCATCATATATTTATGTTTTCTTTTCTTAATAGTAATCATGCTTATTTTGTAACTTGTAATAATGCTTTGGCAATATTGCATCTTTAGCCATGCCAATAACTGGATTTAATTTAATTTAGAGAGAGGAAGAGAAAAAGAGAAACAAAGAAAGAAAGAGAGAAAGAAAGAAACAAAAAGAGAGAGAGAGAGAGAGAGAGAGAGAGAGAGAGACAGACAGATGTTAGAACAGAGCACAGACTGATTTATTGGCAGACAAAGCCACGCAAAATGCATACAAATATAGAATCAAATGTATTACTGGCCCATTAAATGCTGCAATAGACAAAACAGGTCATCAACTCTCTAAAACTCCCAGCAGCACTAAAATACACAGAGCACTCTCAAACACAACTCCCAAACACACAGCAGCTACAAAGAGAGCATTCAGGCTGCTGCTGGGTGGATGCTCTCCGAGCCAGATGGTCTCAAGTTAATGTAATCAACATGCTGAGAGAGCACAAACACACACGCACAAACACACCCAGCCCATCCAAGAATGACTGACGTGCACACCCTCAAAACCACAGTTCTGCACACACACACACACACACACACAGACCAGCTTGAATGCACATAAAGACAATATGGTATGCAAATATCGGTGTAAATCCTATATGTGAGAACTAACACCACAATGCACATACAGTCTCTCACACACACACACACACACACACGTGTGACTGTGTGCTTGTTCTGTAAGTCTTTGTGTGTGTGTGTGTGTGTGTGTGTGTGTGTGTGTGTGTGCACGTGTTCCTCACCAGTGCGGACCACCACGGCTTTGACCAGCTCCCCTGAGTAGAAGCGGGTCTGGATGACATTGGTGCCACAGAACAGAGTGTGCCTCTTGTGTTCCTCGGTGCAGTAGAAGCCATCGCCCTCGTCCCCCTTCTCTCCCTGGCGTGGGTTGGGCAGGTTGGTTTTGGTGACGGGCACACTCTCACCTAAGACACACACAGGGACATGAAGGCAAAACTCAGTACAAGAGCCCATTTTACATTACATTACATTACATTTAGCAGACACTTCTTGACCAAAGTGACTTACATATGTCAGCTATATTACAAGGGATCACATTGTCCCCGGAGCAACTTGGGGTTAAGTGCCTTGCTCAAGGGCACAACGGTGGAAGCTGGGAATTGAACCGACTACTTTCAGGCTACTGCACGCTAGCCCAGCTCCTTAACCACTACACTACCACCGCCCCATTTAACAGCACCAGTGATACGAATATGCAAACGAACATGCTTTCGTTCTCATGGGGACATTTTAAGTCAGGGACACATTCCCATGGGAGGCAAGTGTAAATACAGGCATTTTATTTTAATTAGCTTCGTTACAGAGATCCAATAAGTACTTAACTTCACTTAAATCTCTGAAACAACACTCAGAAAACCATGACCTTTATAGAAGCCTTCAAAGGCCTAAGTCTTTGCTTTCAAACATGCTGGGATAAAAGAACATTGAAGAGAGGAGCTTTTTGCTGAAGATTCTTTTCTTTCTTTTTTTATTTTAAAGTGCTGGATGCTCACCTGTGAGCATGCTCTCGTTGACAATGCATGTTCCACTGATCAGCACGGCATCGCAAGGCATGATGGTCCCATTGCTGGGGATCACCATGACATCACCTGGGACGAGGTCAGTGGACATGGCCTCCTCGATTTCTGCGGTGAGAGGAGGGATAGGACAGAGACAGAGACAGAGAGAGAGAGGAGAGAGAGAGACAGAGAGAGACAGAGAGAGAGAGAGGAGAGAAGAAAGAGAGAGAGAGAGAGAGAGGAGAGGGGAGAGAGAGAAGAGAGAGAGATAGAGAGAGAGGAGAGGGGAGAGAGAGAGAGAGGAAGAAGGGGAAGGAGAGTCAATAAAACAGGTCAGTGGACAGAACGAGTGAGGGATTGTGTACAAAAGAGAGGGTGTGAAGGGGAGTAAGGGGATGGACAGAACAGTGAGAGAGGGAGGGAGGGGAAGTCGGGGAGAGAGCAAGTAATGGAGAGCAATGCCAAAGAGAGGTCAGAACCGAAAGGTCCAAAGGACAGAGGGAGAGATAGACAGAGAGGGGGGAGAGAAGAGAGAGAGAGAGAGAGAGAGAGAGAGAGAGAGAGAAAGAGAGAGAGAGAGACAGAGAGGGGGGAGAGAAGAGAGACACAGAGCAGGACAGACGAAACGGGGCCACAGACAGACCAAACAACAGATAGGAGACAGAAAGACAAGTGCGTGGTCAGAGCATCAGGCCACCTCTTCCCCTCCCCGCCCCACTTCTCTCTCTTTCCCTCCCCCTCTCCTCCTCCCTTCCCTGTTCTCTCTCCAGCCTCTCCTCCTCCCTTCCCTGTTCTCTCTCCCCCTCTCCTCCTCCCTTCCCTGTTCTCTCTCCAGCCTCTCCTCCTCCCTTCCCTGTTCTCTCTCCCCCTGTCCTCCTCCCTTCCCTGTTCTCTCTCCCCCTCTCCTCCTCCGTTCCCTGTTCTCTCTCCCCCTCTCCTCCTCCGTTCCCTGTTCTCTATCCCCCTCTCCCCCTCTCCCTCTGACTCAGCAGTTCCCTCATTCCTCACGCTCGTCTGGGCAGCAGCCACACTGCTGAGTCACTGCCAGCGGAGGCCAGTGCACAAGGTAATACACCACCCATCCAAACAGCCCTCTCTACATCCCTCTATCCATATCTCTCTTACTTTCTCTATCCCCCTCTCTATCCCTCACTCTCTGTCTCTTAGTCTCCCTGACACTCACACATATCTGCTTCATACACACATGCTTCCACACGACATAACCACACACACACACACACACACAACTGTCTGAGGCACTTCTGGGAGTCGGCCACATAAAAGTCTGAGCAGCTCTCTTTCCACGCAGATATGGGCCAGGCTTAGATAACGTCTCCCGGCTCCTTCTCTGGCCCATTCAAATGCCTACGAGCTCTTGTGTGGTCCAATTCCATACCGTTACAATACACACACACACTCCACTCTGCTCAGGGGCATTTTCACTTTCAACTCCAGGGGTTCACACTGTGCTTGGTAAAAATGCAACGATGTGCAAGAGACCAGAGAGAGAGCAGGGAAAACCTGGGCATCTGTCCTTAATCTACTATGGCTGGCTGAAAGAAAGGGACTCTTACCATTATTGGCTCTGATAACGGAAACTCGGACAATACTGTGAGCTGCCACCATGTCATGAAGCATGACGTATTGCTGTAGAAAGAACCACAAAAAGTATTTCAGGATAAATCAATTCAAATAAATAATTAGCTGGTCATGCTTTTCAAAGATAAACTGTAGAATTATTAATAAAACTGCTGTTTCTTCTTTTTTCATTTCTTTCATTTACATCTGTATGACCTCCACCAAGTCACATGTAGTCACTCCTTATGCAGTGCTTTTTGCAGTACTTTTCACACAATGTTTTCTTTCCACTACCATCCTGTGTCTGTGTATCCTTGTTCTCTGTTGTGCAGAGTCCTCTGTGTTTGTGCTTCTGTTTGTACGTGATGTATAATGTGCCTTTTTAATTATACAGTGTCCTTGGGTAAATTGAATAATAATAATAATAATAATAATAATAATAATAATAATAACAACAAGAAGAATATTATTATCATTATTATTATTATAAAGATTTAAGAGGTAGAATAACTGGAGGAATTATAACAGAGTTTTATGGTCTCTGCTCTCAGGCCTTTTATTCCCTTACAGAGGTACAGTAAAACCAGCGGCAGGCATAAGTTGGGTCAGTTCCATGCCAAGTTGAGGAACTCAGCAGAACCCTCCTGCCATGCTCTGCGCCTCGGACCAATTCAGCAGCTTGGCCGTTCCAGTCCGTGGCCAGTAAGAAAAGCTTAGACAGCGGAAAAACTCGCGCCAGCTCTGCTATTTGATAAGAAAGGTGGCCTGACTAAGTCGACCCACTGGAGCACTCTCCGTCAGAGCCATCACCTGAGCCATGCAGTCAGCACCACTAACACAGTTCAACTGTGAATAACAACTTTTATGTTTCATTTTTTTTTTACATTTCCATTTAACCATTTGGCAAAAAATGTCAAAGGAACAACAAATCAAGCTTCTGTAATTTAGAGACCTTTTAAGAGTCAAACAAAGGTCTAGTCTAGCTTACTAAAGTTTTATTGTTCCTTCTTAACAGAGCTTCTACAATGAATCAGAACATCTGACAGAATTTCTAAAATCAACCAGACTTTTTTTTTAGCAGAACCACTAGAAGCTCTTCTACAGGGAACCAGAATGAAACCCTTCTTTATCCGGCCAGCCAGTGCGGTCCATCCAGCCTGTCTCTGAGCCCCCAGGGGCTGTGACCCCACGGTCACCCTGGGCAGCAGACCGTGCAGAGATGGGCCCGTGCATGTGTGAATGGGTCCGGATTAGACAGGCTCTTTCCATGTCTGACGCAGGGGCTTAGTGTGTGGGGGACTCGGTGGGGGTAGTGGGAGGGCTACTGAGGGGCGCTCACCTTTTTGATGGTGTACAGGGAGGTAGCTATCGATATGACAGACATAAAGACGATGGCCGCGGCGTAGTAGTAGTACTCGTCCGCACTCCAGAGGATTACACTGAAGAGCTGGAAGATGTAGAAGGGGTTGAGGACCTGGGAGGGAGAGAGAGAGAGAGAGAGAGAGAGAGAGAGAGGAGAGAGAGAGAGATAGAGTAGAGAGAGAGAGAGAGAGAGATAGAGTAGAGAGAGAGAGAGAGAGAGAGAGAGAGAGAGAGAAGAAAGAGAAACGAGAGAAGAGAGTCAGCAGATGATCAAGAGTTTGTCACGTGCAGGAAGAAAAGTCAATGGGGAACATTAGAGGAAGGCAAAAAGACAGCGGTGAGGGGGTGAAGGAGGAAGGAGGAAGGGGGGGGGGGGGGGTGAGTGGTGGGGAGAGGAGGAAAGAGGAGGAAAGACAAGCAGAGGGGAGATTTACAGCACTTTGATCAAGGCATACGTTTAAGTACACTTTACATCAACTCTGGATGGAAATGAATAATTAATGACGCAATCATCATCTTTGGCTAGATCACAGGGGTAACATGATGCGTTTGCTGCATGAGCAATTCAGGGCTAAGGGGGTATACTATACCTCACACACATACACACACAGACACAAACCTACCTCCTTAATTAGCAGCTTGAAAACAGAAGGCACTTTCACTGCAATTTCATTCACTCCAAAAAATAATCTCCTGTTTCAATGATAAGAACACATGAAGGAACAAATTAGCAAATTAGCACTGCATATTTCTATGTGTGTGTGTTTGTGTGTGTGTGTGTGTGTATGTGTGTGTGTGTGTGTGTATGTGTGTGTGTGTGTGTGTGTGTGTGTGTGTTTCTAGTGTTCCTCCTGAGCAGTGGAACCTCAACCACCTCCACTGCTCTGAGAGAAGCCCTAATCTACTCAGGTGAGGGGAAAGCAGATCAGGTGCGGAGAGCGGGCAGGTAAAGTGGGTTAGCGCTGGCCTGGCCACAGGGAGTACCGTTAAGGGCTCAGCGGGTGAGGGAGTGGCTCCTACACCCCCCCTCACTGGGACCGGAGCAGGAGGGGGAACAGTTCCTTCACCCTCACAAAAACAACATAGTTCCTATAAAGATCTGAGAAATACTTCTGCAGGGACTTTGGAGATTTGTTTCCACAGAGAACCCTTGAGTGGCAAAAGAGGTTCCCTGAGGCCATTAAATATGCTATAAAAGTGCAAAGCCCAGTTTTCAGTAGACGCTTCAATGGTTCTTCCATGGAGACATGGATTCTGCATTGCTGCCTATTTTTCCAACAGTGACCAGATAAGCTGATCTGCAGCAGTGTGTCTGGGAGGCTTGGCTGGCCTGCCTTGTCCAATCCCTCTCGGGGGATCTCCTCGCCGGCAGGATTTAGTGCGCAACGCTTATCTAACCAGCACGGTACCGGGACTCACCGGCTCCACCTCAAGGGCCCGAGCCACTCAGTCAGGTGCATTTAGCAATTAAGGAGCCCTGTAATTACACTGTGCACAGTGCTCACTGCAGTGTGTGTGTGTGTGTGTGTGTGTGTGTGTGTGTGTTTGTTTGTGTGTGTGAGTGTGTGAGTGTGTGTGTGAGAGAGAGAGAGAGAGAGAGAGAGAGAGGAGAGAGAGAGAGAGAGAAAGAGAGTGTGTGTGTGTGTGTGTGTGTGTGAATGTAAGTATGAGTGTGTGTGTGTGTGTGTGTGTGTGTGTGTGTGTGTGTGGCGGTTTACCTATACTCCTGCTGGTTCCTTGAGAGCCCTGCGCTGTGCTTCGAGTGGACGGTGGAGCAGGTCACCTCCAGATCCTCCAGGCCACTACACAGGAGGCGGAAAGAAGGTAGAGACAAGACAGCAACTTCAATAACTTAAGGTTGTAGGGCAGGAGGCAGAGATCACTTCACGGTCACTGGGCATCTCTGGACTATTGTGTGTGGGGAGAAAGCAGGAACACTTACGTGAACACCTCAAAATTCTGGGACGTGTCACTCCAGTAGTACTTTGTGCTGTGGAGTGTGAAATAGCGGATCTGGAGGACAATGAGGAAATGAAGGTCAGCAGATTCAAATGAAACACATTTACTGTCAGAATGCTTCGTGAAGTGTGTGGGGCAGTGAGAAGATAATGTGTGAGAAAATGAATGAACGTGTGAGTGTGTGTATAATACGCATCATGTCAGACCTATGTCTGTGTGTGTCTAAAAATGACATATCTGTGTGTGTGTGTGTGTGTGTGTGTGTGTGTGTGTGTGTGTGTGTGTGTGTGTGTGTGTGTGTGTGTGTGTGTATGTGTGTGGGTCTTACCTGCACGGGCTGGTACTCGGCATACTTGTGGATTAACTCCTGGGCGGGGCTTTGGGAGTTGTGGGTGGTATGGCCGTTGGCCACGGAAGTCGAGGTGGTCTGAGAGTCCAGGTCGTCAAACGGGTCCCTGCCAGGGGCCAGCATCACGCGCACCTTAGCCAGGAACCAGCGTTTGAACTCGTCCTGAAACACACACAAACGTATTGTGGCACCAACTAGGACATAAGTAAAAGTGAAACAAAACAGTTTAGACAAGTATTAGTGTGTGTGTGCATGTGGTGGCACAGGACCATCTCATCCCCTAATATGGAAGTACAAAGTATGTGTCTGTGTGTGTCTGTGTGCGTGGGATTGATTCAGTCTGTTTATGTGTTTTTATGTGTGTTTATGCATAGTCATTTCTGTGTGCTTACGTGTGTGTGTGTGTGTGCGTGTGCGTGTGTGAGTGTGTGTGTGTGTATTCCATACTGTGGACTGGAGCAGCACCATCTCGGCCTCCTTCACGGTGGTGCGAGTGCAGGTGGCCTTGACACACCACTCAGGCATCCAGTAGAGCAGCAGCAGCAGGAAGCCGCCCGTGCAAACCACCCCCGCCCCCACCAGTGCCAGCTTCCAGCGGCATAGACGGTACCCGCCGATCTCCTACACAGGGGGGAGGAGGGGTGAGAATCACACTTCCAGGAAAACAAAAACAAATACAAACAAACAAACAAACAACCCACTGTACTCAGCGTCACTACTGCAGCAGGCTGGCATGACTGACTTTCAATCTGTTCAATGGTGGCTCTGATCATATAAAAGCCTTGTTCCTCAAATAAATAAAATACCAAGACTTAATCATTTCTCATAGCTTTGCTCTCAAAAGCAAACACAAAGGTCCTCTGAACTGGCTGTTTATTTTATAAGCATGCTCAAACAAGTGCTGTTTCCCCAACACGCAAAGCCCACAGTGGTCTGTACGCACATCCGAAGATGAGAAGTCTGAAGGTCTGTGTGGCTAGGCAGTGGTCACGGCTAGATGCCCATTTTGCACAGTGCTTAGGCCATGTCCCGCGGAAATGTGATTGGCCCAGCGGTAATGAGCGGACGTAAATTAGATTGGATTTGCCAAAGTCATTATGCTGGGAACCAGTCGAGTGGATCTGGAGGATATCTCTCTGGAAACTATGCAGGGAGCGTGTGGGTGTGGGTGTGTTTGAGTGCATGCGTGCATGTGGAATGCAGCTCACTGTTTAGGCTCTAAGGGAACCAAAGACCTGAGTTGAGAACAGCTTTTAGTTGCCCAGACCACCAGAGAAGACCATGGCTGCTGCAAGTCCTATTAATTCCTGTTATTAAAGATTGTTGAGTTTTTCTGTTGATCTTTAATACTCCACCTATTCCCACTTCTCCATGCACCACTCTCCATGCACCACTATTCTGTTTTTTTCCATTCGTCTCTCTCCGTGTTCATCCATCCATATATTTACCCAGCTCTCCATGCACTTAGACATACCATCTCGTCCTCCAGCCCCTTGTTGACGATCTTCAAGTCCTCCATGGTGAAGCAGAGTCCAGCCCAAACCACAGCTGCTTACCTGAAACAGACAAAGACACCATCCAGAGCATATTAAAGACCCAGTCAAAATAACTGGTGCAAGTTTTTTTTCCACAACCCTTGAAAGAACTCAAATAACTTCTAATAAAATGAAGGAGAGACTGGCTCAGAGCTGTGAAGCAGATCAGCAGTACGTTAAAACTGCTGTTGTCACTCTCCATGCTTCATGTTCCATATTTGACCCATGCGTTGTGGTCTGATTATATCGGGGCCAGAGATCAAGGGTACAGTACGCGAAAAGGGCCACAGATGGAAAGGCCTTCATGCGCAGGCACGCTGAGAGGGTTCAACAGTCACGGCAGCACATGACTGTCAACGTGGAGAGGAGCTGGGACTAAATTACACATGGTGCCTGCTGGCCACCACACCAGGACACACCCTGAATATAGAAATGCTCACCAACACATAAAGATATGCACGTGCGCACGCACACGCACACACACACACACAAATGCGAGTGTGCATGCGAAGCATTTCCGGCCCCAGTGCTCCGAGACAGCTGAGGCCTCTAAGAGGAGACTCTGGATCGCTCCGGCTGGCACACATTTGATGACACAGTCAGAGCCCACGCTGCAGTTATCTTCAGGGTGACCGGGACACTGCAGCCTGACAGTAACATAACCTCAACCCTTCTGTGTGTCTGTGTGTATGTGAGAGTGAGAGTGTAAGTGAGTGTGAGTGTGTGAGAGAGAGTAAGTGAGACTAAGTGAGTGTGAGTGTGTTTGTGAGAGAGAGTACTGTAAGTGAGTGTGTGTGTGTGTGTGTGTGTGTGTGTGTGTGTGTGTGTGTGTGTGTGTGTGTGTGTAAGTGAGTGTGAGAGAGAGACAGAGATAGAAGTGTGGGGAGGAGACTGAGGATTGAGGACTACTGAAAATGAGTATGCCAGTGGCTTACTGTGGGGCAGAGAGTGAGAGAGAGTGTGTGTGTGTGTTATGGATGTATGTGTGAGTGTGATTTAGAGAGACAGAGTGAGGGGGGAATGGGGGGGGGGGGGTGTTGGCAGGGGGAGGCAGCACCTCTAACACACAGCCTACTTTTCATGCCAAGACTTTAGTTCCATGACATAAACCTGCAGATATAAGGATCATTACATAAGATCCAAAGAACCAACAAGCAATTTGGGGCCACAGGCCCAAAGCGGACTCTGAGTACACCCCTCATTACTGTAGACAGAAGGGAGCTTAATGCATAATAAATGCTTAGACACAGCCTATACCTCAGTGGGACACTGGCCAAAAGGATCTTCTTTTATAATTTCCCCCAACACTGCAAAGAAAACAATGAAAGAAAGAATGACTGAATGGTCTGAATTTGACAAGTTATGCAACCACACCCCTCAGTCCCTTTTGTTAAACTCTTAGAACTCGTTCACACTCTCCAAGTTCCTTGTGGGAATTTCTGAAAGACAAAACATAATACTATACCTACTATACCTATATCTAAGCTCACACACACACACACACACACACACACACACACACACACACACACACACACACACACACACGCACAGCTAGCTCTAGCGCCAACCCTCAGGGCCCTGCAGGAGAGCATGTGTGGGTACCCAGGCTCCGCTCGTAAATAAATAAGTTAAAAAAAAAAAAAAAAAAGATTGTGCCAGGTGCTTTTCACCAGCCCACAAAAATACCAAACATATGCTCCGGAGCGGTATAGTGCCCAGAGGGGGTCTATCCTCTCTTTGTATGCGGCGCTGTTTGCGTTGCATGAAAGGCCAGATCAGGGAGATTTAGCCGCGCTGCTGCGCTGAGGGCCACAGGCCGGGGAGGAAACGGGCCTGCCTGTGCTTGTCTGTGATTAGCAGGAGCACAGAAGGCTGGTCTCTCTCACACATACACACACACACACACACACACACGCGCACACCCAACCACACACGTGAGGGCATGCGTGCACACATGTGGACACACAAAATCTCTCCCTCCCTCCCACTTTCTCTCTTACTCTCACTCTGACACACTCACACACTCACACCACACCGGCAGCCGTTCCCATGGAAAGAATGTAGATTTTAGATACTCCGCCAATTTCACATGAAATGCCCTTATCATTCCATTCCATGACGGAATGTGCTGAAAGCAAACTCCTACCCTGCAACAGAAACTACTGATAATCCAATTACCCATCCACAAGTAACGGCACGACTAACCTATGCAGTTAGCGATTCATTCGCTAATTATGAATGATTCACATATGTTTAGCATCAGAAGTCAGAAGTAGCCTTACTACTCATGCGAAGGCAGGACACACCACAACACTGAGTTGAGGAACGAGGAAACCAAAATGTAAATCAGTGACACTGGTCAAACTCAAGCACAGAGTAGTTATTTACGCCTGCATGGCAGCAATGCAGCCTCCACCTACTTGGACCCACCGAGATAGAGAGAAAGAGAAAGAGAAAGAAAGACACACAGACAGAGAGTTAGACAGAGACAAAAAGATAGACAGGGACGGGGGGGGGGGGGGCAGGGAGAGATTACAGATAAGGAAATCACATTTTATACTGACAGCTCTGCTGAAATAACAAGAGAGTGACAGAGTAAAATGACTGATTAGAGAAAGGGAAAGCCAACACAAGAAAAGGCCAATTTAAAGAGCTCAAGAGACAGACAGAGAGGAGGAGAAAGAACAAGAGAGAGTGGGAAAAAGAAATAGAAAGATATGCAGACAAACAAGCACAGTGCATGCAAGACAGAAACAATGAGTGTTGGGAAGAGAGGAGGAAAAGATAGAAAAAGAAGGCGAAGACGACCAGTATAGTGCAGACTATAGAGCCCAGTATAGTGACAATGAAAGGCAAAGGAGACCCAGCTAGTTGGCGGTGGCTGTGTGTGAGTGTGAGTGTGTGTGTGTGTGTGTGTGTGTGTGCTGGTGTCGTGGCTCTTGGCAGAACTTGCCGCCGTCTTAACAATTGAAGGCTGTCGCACAGTGGAGGCAGCCAGGCTTGAGAGCGTCGCTGGGGCGGCTGACCGCATCACCGCCACCAACCCCCCTCCACTGCGCTCCTCACCTCACGAAGCCCCTGTCCCAGTGCTGTGCCACAGGCCCTGATGTTATCTGCCCCCCGCTCTTTCACAGCCACACAAGGGGAAATTTTGCTTGGGGCCAAGCCCTTCCTCGTATTTATTGCCAGGAGACCAGGCGCTAGGCTAGCACGTTTCTGATGACAATAATAAGGGAGGGAAAAAATTGGCCCGAGCAAATTTTTAAGAACTGTTTAAGCAGACAAATGACATTGTTTTTTTAATGCTTGGAGGGAGGGAGGCCGGCTTTGCCCTCATGTCTAAACAAAGAAAAGGACAAAGACTCCACAAACAAAAGCTGAAACTCATAGGCAAGTGACGTCATTCAGCTAATGGGTTTTCATTACAGTGAAGGTAAATGTCACATTGGACTTGATTAATAATCATGAATTCCCACTGATTAAGTAATGTTCTCATGTCACGGTCACAAGAAATTTCAAGACAACCATCTGGATCAGTGCTCAAACATGCTCTTCATCAAAACCCATCTCAATTGTTCACCCAGGAGAGCTGACGATTTAACCAAACCCAGAGCAGCCAACTGCTGCTTGGTTCAATCACCTGAAAGAGTGGTCTTACCTGCACACCTGGGACGCAATGGCCCAGGATAGCCTTCAGACTAGAAGAGCTCTCTCACGGCACACACCTGGACCCCTGCAAGCAATGAACATGAGAGAGACTTTTGAGTAATCACGCACACATACACACACTCCAAACTCTTTCCTCATCACACACCCTATTGTTGCACTGTTGACCGGTCAGGTCAGTTTGCTCCAGATAAATCTTGCATGTCCAGGGCAGTCCAGAGTTAAGTTGAATGGACAATGAGGTTATTTATCTACTGAGGTGAAATACATGATGTCAAAGAGAGTACAACTTCTTCAAGTAATAATGTGGCATTCCTGGTATCCCTTTATTTCAGAAGAAAAAGTCATTTACTACATCATTCTGGTTAACACTGCCACATGACAGATGCATCACACATTACTGTCACTGAGGACTGAGGCCATAACACTACTGAGGACTCCTCATGATACTGTACCAAGACAAACAATCTACTCACTGTACTACTAATTCTGAATGTCATTCCATAAGCTAAAAATAGGTCTACTTCCCAACACCGCCCAAAGCATTTATGGTTAAAAAATCGTCTAACAAGATTGCTGAACAAGAAGTCTAAACATAGGCCAGAATCAAACAACACATAAATGATGACCACTGCACTTCTCATCTTCATTCGATTAGTCCATTTGAGCTGGCCACCCACCGGGGACAAAGATGCGTCCCCTCACGAGGGCATGCGGCAGAGGAGAGTGTTGGGGCCGATCCTCCCGGCCTCTAGTGATACCCACAGGGGAACGGACATTAGTCTTCGTCATGTTTGAACCTTTTTGTCAATGATGCTCTCAGAGTCTTCCTGACCTAATCTTCAATTTGAACGGGTGCATTAGAATGGATGCAGACAATTACAATGAGCAGAAAAAAAAAGGATGACTAGGCTCAGCAGGAACAGATTCAAAATTAACCGCACACTGCATCTGTGAGTGTGACAGCACCAGTTGGTTTGCGGGACGTTTCAAGGGCCTTACAAACAGCCAATGGCGAGCCACCATTGTGTCAGAGACCACCAGGTTCATGAAAATTCAACGGCGTGATTGAGACAAACTTCAGCAGAGCTTTGCATGATCTGCCCACGTCTCTCCAGCGCCTAATCAGGAAGAGACATTTCAGTGATTTAGAGGAGATTAGACGGCCCGAGTGCCTGGGGCACATGCACTTGCCCCCTCACTCCATCTGTGGACAATGAGACCGCAATCTTTAACAATGAGCATGACTTAATGACCAGGACAAGAATTCTAGGAAACTTTCAGAGGAAAGGCCCTTTTTTTCTCTCTCTCCCTCTATGCCTGCGATCATACTCTGAGCTCAATCTGCTTTTCTTTATCGCTTCCCGCTCTAATCACAATCTATTCTGTGGCGTGGGGGGGGGGCTACTGTCCCTGTTCGGCCGGGCTGAGCCACACCGCGCCGCCATATATCACCCCCGACCCGCTGCCCTGTCCCGCAGTCACGCGGCCCCTCTTCCTGTCACTGAGGTCACCGCCTAGACCTGCACCCTGCACTCCCACACCCAGTCTTCGCTCACTCACTTGCCATAAATGTGTGTGAAAGTAAGAGCGAAATGGGTAAGACAGGTGTGTGTGCGCGCGTGTGTGTGCATGTGTGTGGATGTGTGTGCGTGGACTGAATTGAGAGTGAGAAAGATGAGTGAGAGTTGAATTCGAAGCTGAATGGAAGAATGGCGCGCTGAGGACACTGATAAGCCTCCAGCCCAAACCACTCATTCATAGGCCCATGCTGTCAGACACCATTCAGCAGCTGGGTGGGCCCTGTAGTTATGGTGTGACCCCAAAGCCATACTATTCAACCGCTGACAGCAGGAACTCCATCATAACTGTCTACATTCCTTCCTCCAAGTCAGCAGCTCTTGGTGAGAAGTACAAACTGCACAGAAGACGTTGTATCTGCTGGGCCTACAAAGAACATTCAAAAAGTACTTAATCTTTCAAAGAGAAAGAATAAGATACTACTCTACAGTAAGAGGAGGGAATTCAGAGGCATCTCAGAGACCAACACTTAGATAATGGATACACTCCTCTCTGACTCCAAAACTTGGGTAGGCTATATAGAGCCAACAGTTAACAGGGTACATGTGTTTAGTCATTACCCATATGTGCCCATTATAAGAATGACAACGCATGGCCAACCACTGTCATCGCCACAAGACAAGGAGATGAGCAAATGTTCAGACAGCGGAGTAGTGGTTTCACAAACATCTGATTCATCACTCATCACAGACTGACAACAGTGGTTCTTTAGCCTACCACTAAAATATTATTAGCTTGTATGTTATCACAAAGAGGTTTTGACTATAAAAAACCTTGCAAACAAATGGACAAGCAAAGACCTTTAATAACTCTGTGTCTTACTGCACCTTGCTTGAATCTGAATGGTTGCCAGATAGGATTGTTTACTGACGGAATTCTATCTTTGCAATTATCTGAACTTCCTGGAAAGAAAAATTTCACTATTGCGATCAGTTATCAGTGCTATCAGGCAATGACCAATGAATCCTGAACTGGTGCGACACAAGAGCTC
The DNA here is from genome assembly GCF_018492685.1 of Alosa sapidissima. NCBI lineage: Eukaryota > Metazoa > Chordata > Actinopteri > Clupeiformes > Clupeidae > Alosa > Alosa sapidissima. The sequence goes on along the minus strand of NC_055968.1, from coordinate 22,812,354 downwards.
CTTTTCAGCTAGTACTGGTATTTAACGAAAATATGATTTTCTCTGACAAGTTTATTTTTAATTGTAAGCTGCTTACACAGCCAAGCTGATAATGTTAATCCGATTGAGGGTCAATAACTTGCATTGGGGGTGTGATCAAAGCGAAAATGATGTTGAGAAAATAGCCCCTCTCAATGTGAGAATCAGCCTACCAAAGTGCATGGACTGAAGAGAAAACGTCAGAGTCTAAATAGTTATATTTATTTCTGCAACGTTAATTTCTTCAAGAGACATAGGAAAGTAATTGAGTTATTCAGCACACTATGTCTGAACTTCACCCTCTCACACAGAGTGTTAATTACAACTTACATCTCTTTCCACTACACATTGTACTAGTCTAAGCATGTACAATGCACTTACATGTTCTCCAATAAAGAGGGGATTAAAAAAAATAACCCACCTTATTGTGCTTTCCGCTAAATATCAGGACGTCTCCACAACATTTACAATCTTCCCTGGGTTGTACACCTGCAATAACAGGCACCTTCGGCCGGATCGAACAATATGGTAATTGAGAAATCCTCTACACTTTATAGCCAACACGGATGGCAGACGTCTACTGCCTGGTTAGGAGAGTGAACACTGAAGGAGATGAGGGACAGGGCAGGACTTGAGTCGAGCCTTGTGATGCGTCGCACCTCACTGTACACAGCGAGTCACACATTAAGAGTGTGAGAGAGACAGAAACAGAAAAGAAAGAAAGGAACACTTTAAATCTTTTAAGATCTAACAGCCTTGGACCCATAAGTCAGGCCACATGTTCCTGGATTAGTGATACTGAGCTACAGTCTAAGAGGGAAAAAAAACTCCTGATAAACCTTGACCAGATTAAGCCTCCTTTTCACATAACTCATAATTGTTACAGAGGTCGGAGTAGCCGCCACTTTGCCCTGCTGCAGGTAGGACTGGGGTGGATCCAGCGCTCTTCTTCAGACACTGAAGAACATCTTTCATGTTGAATATAAAAGAAAAGAGAAGCAGACATTCTCTGTAGAAGAATATGACAACCTTGTGATCGTGTAACTTGAAAGGCTTCAAGGAGTCTGTGACTGTTTTGAAGCAAGTCACTTATTGATGTACAAGCTGAACGAGAATGATACATTCCTTGACCTTCTATTTTACCAGATCCAGAAATGTTATTTTCCTGAACAGTAACAAATTGACACTGTGGCTGTACTTCATTGATCTGCTCTATCTGTTCTGTTCTTTTTCAGGAAAGAACAGTTTGAATTTTGAACTCTTGGCTGGAGTCTTCACTTTGATCTTCGCACAGTCTTCCCAAATTTCACATTTGTTTCTATTTTCATCCAAAACACTTCATCACGCCCCCGGAACGGAGGGCCGGTTTATCTTGGCCTTGTCGGAGGTAAACCGCAGGCAGGGCACTAGAAAGGCCTCCCTCTTCACAGTCCGTCCCCGCGTCAGCGTGAGCAAACACGGCTCAGCTGCTCAAGGGACTTGCACCATGTCAGGACATTTCTCAAGCCAACTCTGATTCAACACTGGCAGCCTTTCTATCATGGGCTGCTGTCTTGGAGTGCACCTGTGAAAATCACATTCGGCTCAGGCTCAAAGGCCCCCAGGACAAACTGCTTGTGGCGCCTCCGTAGCTCATTTCCAAAGGCTCTTAATCCTCAATCGACATCATCGTCAGTCAGGATAGGGTGAGTGTTTTGGTTACTGGTGTAGCAAGGGGGAGTAATTAAAGGTCTGGTCTCAAATGCTGACTCCAGTTTAACCTTGGCATTGAGAGACAGGATGGCCCCTGTGGCTTGAGGTTGATCATGTGAGTGTGACCCATTGCTGGTGTCACACCACATTTGCAGGTGTTGGAGTAAGGAAAAACCCAAACAATGCAAGCAAAACTAGATGTGGTTTTTGTGCCCTTTCATACCCAAGCTGCCAGAGGTCAGGTCTGTGAGCAGCATCAGTGTGCTCATTCAACCTTAAATGTCAGACAGACTACATTGTATGACTTGGCTTGAAGGCCACACAAGAAACAAACAAAACTGGTCCTTAATAGGCCAACTGCCAAAATCAATGTTTCTCCATAGATTAAGTGCAAGCAGTTGACAGAAAGTCACTTGAGGGAGTGCACATAAACTCTTGCCCTAACTTAAGAATTGCGCATTCCGGTTGAATCCTGTGTTTATTTCTCCAGCTGAGGAGAGCCAGGTAAAATAAATCTCAATGAAAAAGAGAGAGCAGAACAAAGGCCATGTCTATTTGTTAATCTAGGAACTCTGACAATTGTTATATCACTTTTATATGGCTTCTTGATTACTCATTCTGCAGAGCATCATCTTGAACACAAAACAAAACATCAACACAACCCCTGCAACTTCAAAGAGGAGTGAAATATCTGGAAGAATTACGACATTTGTTGAAAGCAGCAATGGGACGTGTAATGACCTCACTTGGCGGGTCTGGTCAAGTACGGTCTCGAACGATCTCCCAGCAGATCAGGAAGGATGCCCATTTTTAAGCAACAGGTCTTATGCAACACATTTTCATGTCACTAACTTCCAGTTAGCATGTGGCTTGCCTGCCTCTTGACAGGCTTTAGGGGAAGTAATTCTCAACAGTCTAGGCCTGGCTGATGTTTTTGACTTCCACTCACAACTTCACAGTATATAAGAGTAGGATATATAAGAGTAATCTAATAAGTTAAACAGAACTTATTGCTATGCCTATTGCTCAGGCATACAAGTGTGACTGAACAGTGTTGGGAAAGTTACTTTTAAACAGTAGTGTTCTTAAAAAGTAACTAGTTACTTTACTTAGTTACCCTCTATGGAAATTAACTTTGTATGTTACTCGTTACTTTTATGTTGCTCGACTTTGGGCAGAACCCAAATATGTTGTTCCTAAATATGTAGGCCTACATAAAGTTCTACTATGAAGGACATAACAGGTATTTCTTTTGTGCTCTTTATTATAAAAAAATGATACAAACAGAGCACTTGACAAGAAAACATTGGGCTATTATAGGCTTCAACACCAACACTAAAGCCCTATGAAACAATATCAAATAACACAGCCTAGATACATCTTAAGGGCATATAGGTGAACAAAATACATAAGGGATTATTTTTATGCCAGGCTCCTCCGAAAATTGGTGCAAATCGTATCAATAGGCTGGCAGTTCACATCACTCCCCTTAGTTTCAACAAGTTTGACGTAATGTGAATACCATCCTTCAGAAGTTCGTCTCGTCCCGCTTGCTATGATTGCTCTTCATTGCCACCAGCCTCTGTCACATACCGTGTGGAGCTATGATTACACTTCATGCTACCTTCCTCTGTCACGTAGGCTGCCGTGTGGAGCTTGTGCCTATTGCGCAATTGCACAGCTGAGAAAGCAGTGTCGCTGTCAAATCTGTCCCTTGGGAAAGTAACGTTGCACTGATTTGAAAAAGGAACTGCGTTACGTTACCAAATTTTCAGTAGTTACACTACTTTTTACCCGAAAAAGTAGATGCGTTACTTTGTAACACGTTACACACAACACTGCTCCTGAATGTGGAACTCAACATTGTGTTGTTGATTCAAACCAAGTTAAACAGAAATGTCCAGTACGTTCTTGTCACACTATGGGAATAGATCTCTGATCTACATTGAAAAATCCAAATAGTTCCCATCAGATCCTCGTCACGAGACTGACGCAATTTTCTGGCCACATCAGACTACCACAAGACCGCATATGCTGTCCACAGGCCAACAGATACGGCCATGCTCAACATTTTCCTTGTAGCGGTTTATGCTATTCATAAGAATGGAAGTGGGTAGACCCAGCCTTACCCGATACATTATACCCCAAAGCTGTAGGGGGAGCTCCATAGAAAAAATGTGACAACAAAAGTGAGAAATCAGCAAATAAACTAGTGGAGTTACAGAACATATAAGGGCCTTGAAAACATAATTTGTATTGTGGAGATCAAAACAACTATCAAAAGAGTATGACATTTCTCAAAAATATGATTAGACCACCCAAAGGACAAGCCACCTGTGCATTGTGGGCTGGTCCTCTGCTTCCTTTTGAGGCTAATCATATTTGATTGCATACAATATCAATATGATCAACTGCTTTAAAGGGATATTCCACCATTTGGGGAATTACACTCATTTTCCACCTCTCCTTGATCCCCATTAGGATCAAAGTGCCCACATGGTCATTTGGGGGTCCAAATATGGGGTTCCAAAGGAGTCACCTCTGCCAGAGAGGGTTTTTGGACCCCCATAAAACCCCCGCCAGTGGTACCATACCCTTCAAATTCATTTTGGCAAGAGCAGGGTTCCCACATATAACAAATAATCCTGTTTAGAATAAATATGATCATTACTTGTGGTGCTAAGCCTGTCACCCAAAAAGTGAAAAATCACACATGCCGTCAACATTTTTTAGGACTTTGGTGACCCACCTCTCACCCAAACAGTAAGGAATGTTGATTCTGCCTCCAGAATTGTGTAGTACAGGCTACAATGAACTACCACACCAGTTTCCAGCCTTCTACCACTATTAAAACAGACGTTATGGGCTTCCAAAAATGGCAAAAGATGAAATGTGAAATTCCAATGTGTCAATTACAGCCATGGCACCCGAAATTCAAATGGACGCCACGGGCAAACCGTTTGAGATATTGACCTGAAACTTCAGATTCCCTCGTTTGGTAACATAAGGCATATTTTCACCACTTTTCAGCAAAATCTGAGAGGTACCATGTACATGATACCCCGATTTTGGCTGTTTTCACTTGGAATGACCCTAAAGGTAAAAATCAGTTGTTTAACTCAAGTGGAGGTGGAAAATGAGCGTAATTCCACAAATGGTGGAATATCCCTTTAAGTGAGCCTTCAGTACACTAAAAAATAAAACATGGGTTGTGGTAGCACAGTGGTTAAGGAGCTGGGCTAGCATGCAGTAGCCAGAAAGTCCTACAAGAAGTCAGCAGGCTGATGGGAAAAACACACTTGAACAGTTGCAGAATAGTAAAGCAACTATAGTGTCTAGGAATGAATGATTAATGTAGCCAAGTCGTTGTATGCTTTCTTTTCTTGAGCAATGATTTACCAAAGGAAACAAGAAATGATGCACGTAAATTATCATTTTTTTCTAAGCATGATTATATATATATATATATATATATATATATATATATATATATATATATATATATATATATAAACTATAAACTAATAAAAATACAAGAAAAAAACAACAGCATACAGTACATGTTAATTCGTGAGTTGTGTACTTGTGTACTGTGCTGAACGAATTTTGGCATCTGGATCTCTCTGGACCTCATTGCAAGTAGCCTATTCAACATCCAGCAGGAGATCGACAGCACTTTTACAGAAGACGCCATCATAGGACAGACTTTGGCTTGACATACACTTGAGTGTAGGCCATAGACAATAAAAGAAAGTAGGCTACAACATGCACTCAACACTCCACTGAGATAAGCGTTCATCAATGAAATGTACCGGTAAAAAATAACGAAAAAGTTACACAATTTCGAAATTAGAAATTGGCAGGCTTAGCACTTTTATTGCTCTATTATTTCACACATGAAGAAATGTTTTTCAAAGAAAACTCGTGTATAATAAAAGCATTTAAGGTAGTGAGTTCGCAGTAGATCTGAAAGGCGCCATCAAGTCCCGCTGCAGGTAAACGTGAACAGATCCTGCCCTACTGCAATCTTCTGTCGCACCTGATGACATCGGAAAAACGGCAGAATGGTCTAAGTGAAATAAGGTCAACAGAACGTAGTGTTGACTGGGAGGACTGGGAACGACCAGCGCGCGTTCAGCTTGTACAGTGCTGAAGTTCTTTGCGACATCGATTAGCGACATAAATGTGTATTAAAGTGTTGGAGATACGTTTTGCTGAACTAACAGGGAACATGTGCAAGCTACTATCCCTCGGCGTCGGCGAGCTAGTTATGCTAGCTACTGCCCATCAGATCTTTGGCTAGCTTCCCATTTGCATTTGGCGCAAAGCCACAGCTGCTACACATTGGTGCAGGCTGTCATGAACAGCACTGTATAGCAACTGTTTCGCTATCTGATTAAAATAACAATACGTAAGTTTATCTATTCAGAATGTGTTGAATTGATTTATCCACATAATTGACTCTCGAATATCATCACGCTAGTGTAGGATCCAGCTTGCCTATCTAGCAATCGGAAAACCTGCTTGCACATCACCACTGATGTCTGGTACCATGTTCGACCATGGTAGCGATAGATAGTTAGCTCGCTAGCTCACCAGCACAGCTACCGTTAGCGCGTGGCGGTGAAATTCAATGTAGGCTAGCAATCCTAACAAGCTAGCTGCTATGGTACTCAATGTAAACAAAAAATAACCTAAACAGTGGCTAACTGGATTCGCTGTATATGATAACGTTACAGTACTACCACGGGTAAACTAGCGAGTAATCTGTAAACGAGTAACGTTAGCCAAGCATTAACTAACGGAACACTGACAGTCTATTATAAACACCCCCACGTTGACTTACGTTAACCTAACACGGTTAAGCCAGAACGTATTGAACACTGCATGCCTCTGCGTATTTAACATATATGGTAGCAGTTATTCGGGACTAGCCAGCGACAACTGATTGGTTTCCAGTGTCAGCTATCTATCTCAAAGTCTTTAAAAAATACATCTGGTACATAATTATACGTTAGCATGGACAGATCATGTTCGACACTGTACGTATCGGAGAAAAGACGTCCCTTAAACGATTAAGTAAAGTGGCTTCTCGGCCAAGAGTTCACCGCCAAAACTAGCTAACGTTACACCCCAAATGCTTACAGTGAGTTTCATCACAACGGAATTCCTACTTCGTGACACATGCAAATACTCCTTCCTATCCTATCCACCTCAACTGAGGGCGGACTCAATGGCTGGTGACTAACACTAGCATCGCTCACATGCTGTGAGTGCCCAAAACGAAATAAAGACGAATCTTACCAGATCCACCTGGACACTTTAAGGATCACCTCAGAGTCATAATGAGACGATTTGATCTCGTTTCAAAGGACAATCCGCCAAGGACCGTTTTGACTCAAATTAAGTTTTGTAGTCGGCAGCCTATGTCTGTCAGACGGAGCGTGTGGTCTGTTGACAGCTCGTCGGAGGAACAAACGTGTCGTGGTGGGGGATTGACTGCCTAAGCTTGCTTGCTAGCTGACGATCGGAGGAAGTGAGGCACAGGATGTGAGATCACTACAGACACACTCAGGGTCAGGTGAAAATGCGCAAACTGGCATCATTATTGAGAAGGTAAAAGTGTCAGTCTTTATGTAAGTCATTATACTACGGCTGAGCTGTGCATTTTCTACCGTGTTCCTGTCTGCGAGATATAACCTAGGCCTATATTGTGTTGCAGCAGAGTAGTTATTGCAGTATCTTCTGTGGCATTATGCGTGATACACTTTGTCAGCTGCAATGGCCCATATCCTGGCCTGGGTTGGTTAGTGAGCAAATGTGTGGGATTTCTGATGTTGTCATTTTGCCTGTAGTCTATTGGTGACGCATTAAACACTCTTAGGGGGTAAGAAAGAAAAACATCGAAACCCCATTCACAATTTTGGTTTTGATGTCCTTTTTTCCTCTCTGAAAGTTGTAAAAACAAAATTCCACCAATCTGGGTACGCTGGAGTTTGTTTGTTTTTTGCCTTCAGTCTCCAAAAAGAGATGGGATTAACCTCAAGCCCTACTGTAGACACTCAGAAGCCAACTGCTTAGTAAAGCAAATTAAATGACATCAGAGTTTTTGACATAGGGGTCTATAAGCCTGCTTTACTTTTTGCCAAGTCAGGAAATTGTTCATTTAGCATCACCTCTCCTTTTCTAGTGTGTAGGCTGATTACAAGGGTAGTGAGCGTAAATTGAGAGGTACAATTTCTGAACTTTTGGTTGAAGTACCAAGACAAAGTTCAGGAGGATAGGAGTAAGGATTGTGACATCAAGGGCCGCTGCACCTAGCCTGCTTCCAATTATGGGCTATATGGAATAAGAAACACTGCATAGCCTATTGGTTTTGTGTATGGGCAATTTGTAATTTTCATTTCAAATTAATGCAAAAGTTTCATTTTCACTTCGAAATTGTAGATAAATGTCTATCGAACAATTTTGGTTAGAGGGCCAATCAAGCTGATCAAAAAATGCCCTCCAATTAGAGTTTATAGATTTCCCATTGAAATGAATGGGATTCTTTGGATTTAGGTGGAAAAGTATACAACCAGTACACTTTGGTCTAAACCATGAAGGGGAAACGGATTCTCCCTTATATACCATATATTTTTTGAAAGGTTACACCCTTAGGATGTGATCTGATATGAATTGTATAAAGTATCTGAAACCCACACTTGAGTAGAAGTACAGATATTTGATCAGAAAATGACTTAGGTAAAAGTAAGTCAACTATAAGCATACCACCTAAGTAAAAGTCTAAAATAATCTATTATTTACAGTACTTAAGTATGGCAAGTAGCCCATTATAAAACATACTTAAGTACTGAAAGTAGAAGTACTAGTAAAAACCTTTTCAAACCCATGCATGCTATTACACACAGGACTGTGCCATGAAGGAAAAATTATCCTCTCCGTCCCCCTAAACTATACCTTTTCTAAAAGCATATTCCCTCAGGAGATCATGAAATACTGTAAGTTGAGACATGTCCCACCCTCCCCATCACTTTGCTACCAATGTACTCTATATTGCATTGGGTATTATCAATAAGGGTGTACAGCCAATACCTTCGGTCTTGTGACCAGGGTTAGTGGGACCTGTCCCAACTTATGTTTTTTCATTTGCCCCCCCCCCCTCCAGCATAATATACACGGGCTTAAGAGTGGGGTGGGACATGATAAAATGTTTTTAGTTTGAATCTTGATTGTATAAATAAGCTTTTAGAAAATACATGGTTTATGAGGTCTTACCTGTTTCACCTATGGTGCTAGACTAAATGTTGTTAGCTATACCCCCAATTTGCCAACAGCCAATTTATTATTATGGACTGCATAATAATGAGAAGGTGGGACATACCTCATGCCATATCATATCACATCCTGAGAGTGTAAGCTTTCAGGAAATATATGATTGCTATGGTAGAATCAGTTTCCCCTTCATTATTTAGAGAACAAAATGTACTGATTGTAAACACTTACGCCTAAATCTAAAAAATCCCATAAACTCTACATAACTACATACACTCTTAATTGGGGAGTAATTTCTTGATCAGCTTGCTTGGGCCTTGAACCAAAATTGTTCTATAGAGCCCTATCTTCCATTTAGAAATGAAATTGAAACTTTTGCATCAATTGAAATGACTGAGTGCCGATGCACCCCACTATATTATAAGAGCTTGCCATTTATAAAATCTTGGCTGACAGAAAGAGAAAGGTTTGTCATGATCTAGCACAGAAAGTCACCGCTTTGCCTGTCCAGTTAAAGGCAAATAATAGGGAAAACTTAGAGCACCTATTTATCCATATTAGACACATCATAATGAGTAAATGTAATGGGGAAGCAAAGAATGTGCTACAAGACTTGCATCTAATCTGCACATTGTCCTGGTATCAGACTGGAAGGGAAGTCTTGTCAAAGCCCATCTGTTAAAACAAGACTAGCAACCAGACACAATGAGGCTGAGCCTCTGAGTTACATGACAAGACAAGCAGAAGAGGGCCTATTACAAAGCGAAAAAGCTGGCTCTGGCCATCTAGTCTGCCTCTTATCAAGCTGAGCTTTTTTCCAGTCCAGCCCTGATAAAAAGGCAGCTATCAAAATAAAGGAAGCGACCCCTTGACTTGAACAGACTGTAAGTGGACACACTCTCACTTTATTGTGGCAGACAATGTGACACCTCCCTCCATTTGTCATTATTTAGTGCCATCTACACAAAAACAGTGAGCGATAGTTTTTTTAATTATTATTATTTTGGTGCCATCCCATCAATCAGTGGTTTGGCTCAGAGGAAGGAAACCACGCCTGGAGCCAATGCGAGTGAAAGGGGGAGTGCTGACCAAACAAGCTCCCTCGCGAGGCAGATCAGAGTCTCGGTCTGAACCATTTAGATATGGTGCGACTCTGACTTAAATGCTGCAAGCAACATTAGTGGTTTCTGGAAACGGTCAGACATGCTGTGCGTACAAAAACAAATTGCCAAGCAGGGATGTCCATGAAAAAACTTAGTAATACTTGTCAGTGTAGCTGAACCATTCAAGCCCTACTGAGAATTCCAGTTGTTTTCCCACAATAACATAAAGAAAGTACAAGTAGCGTATAACAAAGTTCACTTCCTGTATGCCTCAGCATCCAATATGTAGAATATATTTATTTAGACAGTTATTTGGAAACTAAATGCCAGGTGGATCCGTTACTGGGGCAGCCGTGGCCTACTGGTTAGCACTTTGGACTTGTAACCGGAGGGTTGCCGGTTCGAACCCTGGCCAGTAGGCACGACTAAAGTGCCCTTAAGCAAGGCACCTAACCCCTCACTGCTCCCCGAGCGCTGCTGTTGTTGCAGGCTGCTCACTGCGCCGGGATTAGTGTGTGCTTCATTGGGCGAATTGGGATAAATGCAGAGACCAAATTTCCCTCACGGGATCAAAAGAGTATATACTTATACAGAAATGTTGGGTAATTTGTGTCAAACTGTGATATGCACTAGCAATTCAAATAAACCAATTAAGCATTGATAAATCATTATGATCGGTTTTATTATATAATGTAATCCTATGACAACATGGCAAGGTTGTTTTCTACTGTTGTTAGTTGTAGCCCATGCTCGTAAATTGCGGTGTTGGTCGGCAAGGGCTCTCCAGTTATTTCCCAGAGCATGACTCAGTCTTCTCACAGTCTGTCAGTTCGTCAGCAGCCATCTTTATGGTCAGACCCTTGTCATAAGAGCAGAAGGGAGTGCCTGGTTGGGTGTTGGCGGTCAGGGTTGGCTTCACTGTCCACGGCTGCAGAGGAAAAGCCTCCATGCAGTCCTGCTCCTTTGAAACCTTGCACCACTGTGTAGAAGCTGCCTCCTCAAAATCCCACTGTGCAGAAGAGACCAATTTGAGTAAAGATCGTTACAAACTATCAGTCATGTACCAATAACTTGTTTTAGAAGTATTACAACATGCATGATTAAGACTTGACACAGGGCACTGAAATGAGAATAACAGATTAGCCATGGGATACATTTATAAAGTACAGAACATGGATACACTGGATGTCCGCCAACTGGACATTTGCCCACCCTAACAAAAGAGGTGTTTAGATATGGTCATCTAGATGAGTGCCACACTAAATGGAGCACAAGCTCATGTCTAGACAGTCACTTCCTTTGAAAGGGAGTCCTCATAATGTCTTTCTAATGCTGCTTTCAGAGACAAGGTTAATCTAAACTCCCAAAAATAGCAGAGCAAGGAGTCCTACTCCCCATGGACTGCCTCACCATATTGTACCACTTCCGGAACAAAGGGCCAGCCCCGGACTTTAATCATAACGTTCTAACAGAAGAACAATCGGGTTATTTCACAATTCCACTCAAGTCCAAATGAGACTGCTCAAGACAAGTGACAGAGAAAGTATTCCTTAACCGGACTAACTAAGATGGATTGATCAGAGTGACTACTAGTAACACAAACAGTGCACGTCTTTGTAGTTACTGGTCAATTGCTAAATATTGTTTTAGTTGACTTTTTTTTTTAAATCACATTTCACGCAATGACCAGTCCAATGACTGAGTTGACCCAGAATCCAGGGTACGATTTGGGGGGAAGTTTTAGGAACAGATAAGGCGTATACATATGAGTGAGATGTGTTGCTGAATCCTATCAGACGACCTTGACCTTTGCCAGGGCTGAGGACTGACAATAAAATATAGACAGAGATATCTACTCTAGATTTGTTAGCTGTACAAAGTTGAGCAAAGAGCAAGTGCCCCATTATTGGTCTTCTATTAGTGCAATTACAAACAAGCAGAAATATGTTAGAAAATGAAATCTTATTAAACATCCAAATTGCTGATTATCACAAAGTTGGAACATGAAAAGTAAAAAGCATTGTGCCACATTCTAGCCACACTTTTGTTTGTGGGAGGCTCACATGCGTTGCCTCTTCCTGTTTAGTGAATTGCATAAAGTACCAATTGTTAGCACTCCCAAGTTCTTTTGCCTTTGTTTCGAATTAAATGACATCCTCCATCACTAGCCTTCTCAGGGAGTCACTGAGAAAGTTCTTGGCATGATCAGAGCGAGGTTGCGATGTTTCACTATAAGGAAACACTCCATGGCCAAATCTCAGAGAATATTCACAAAAAGAATCAACGACACACATTTTAATACAAACATTCATTTTGAAACACCTAAATGAAAACACATTATGGGATTCAGTTTGTTCTCACAGACTGTTAAATTATATATCTCTACTGTACAAATTACAGGCCTTACTGGTCAGGACCATATTTATAGCTTAAAATGTTTATATTTATTAAGCATACATATACAACCCATTGTAATTTAACATTAGTCAGTAATTTTCTTCAATTTGTCTCCATCTATTGGCATAATCTATACTTGCATCCAAATATTTAAACCTGAATATTAGGGATATTCTCTGCTTGATGTTGTTGTGAGCCATTTTTATTTGAATTTTTAAATTGAGTTTGACAATATAAAACTTCCCATGGTGTGATGAACAAATTGTATTTCCACACTTTTTTCATGTGCCTTCATGCTGAACCTCAATTTGCACAAAAAACAGTGCATAAGAGAATGCATTCACCGTTGCCTGCAACTGCCTGGTGAGGAAATGGCTGCTAACCTCTAGGTCGTCAGAGTAGAATGAGGAGGAGTCTGAAGAGCTGCCTGAGGAACAGGCGTCATCGACCCTGACCACTTTTACCGTCCTCTTCAGTGGCTCACTCCCACACTGACCCTCACGTGACACCCTCACTTCCTTCAGACACACCTGCAGAACAAACAGGTGTGAAGTGCTCAAAGGGGAAGTCAAGACATTGATGTGATAGAAATCCTCTCTGTATTACTCCATGATGAATCCGACTAAACTAGGTTTGTTACTGCTTCTAATGCACCTCTAAGCGGATGCAGCAATTTAATATTGTTGATATTAAACCACATAATACTGAGACATGATATAGAGCAGCACATGTTCATTTTATTTTATAGAACCCCTCCTCCACTGAATGTGGCAAGCAGTGTTTCTGTACACTTCTATCCCCTCAGCTGAGCACATTTGAAACTGGTAAACTAACATAATGCAGTGATAAATGCAAAGTTACTGAGCAATTGCTGCAACAGCGGTCAAGGTAGGGAAACACAGATTTGAAGCATGGTTTCAGTCACCACTTTCAGCTACTTTGTGCCGTTAAAAAAAAATCATCTGATTTGATATTAACATTTTTAAAAGAAACATGTATAGCCTATACCTGGTGGTGTTGTGCAAGTTTACACCATCAAAAACAGATTCACAGTGAGTACATATTCAACAATGGTGTTTCCCATCATATTTTCTGCCCTGGTCCAGATCAGGGATGGACAAAAATACATCAAAATGTGCTTTAAAATAAAATAGCAAATACCCTAATTTTAAGTGTATCAAAATGAAGTACAACATACAGTAGCCACGCCATACTATGCCATGTATTTTGAAATACTAAAAATACTCTTTAAATAACTGTCCATCATTCTTAGAAAATGTAGGGGTGTTCCATTCTATTTCAAGAAAAGATTCTTCTATATTCTGCAAAAAGGAATATCAAAGTGTTGTTCTTCCCCGAAACCCACAGACACGTCTGAACAGGCTTTACAGGTTTGTTTATCTGGCTTAGGCCATGAAAACCGAGGAAATGCAACACACTCCCACTTATATCCGAGTGCATACCAGGTGAGTGAAAACAATTCCCAAATTCTGCACCAGCGCACCCCAGAGCTAACGCCCCCACGTTACAATGATCAAGGCCAAGATAATGGATACATCCATCGTATCAGTTGGGCAATATCAAATCTCCATCTTCCTGTAAAGCCAATGAACTGCAATCCCACTACATCCATATGTATTACTGTATATTTGTTACATCATACCCCAGTGCATTTAGCAAAAAGTGTATGACCTCTGCTCACGTAACAACAAAAAAACATGTTGCTTGTTTTTTTTTTAATTATTATTATTACATTGTGTGATCAATATGCCAGAATAAATGCACAGGGGTGCAAATAGCATACACTGATATTTGTACCAGACGGGGTATTAATAGAACACATTGCTGTGTGCACCGGGGTACGAATAGAATTCACTTCGTTCTTATTGCACAAGGGTATGAATAGCATACACTGCTAATTGTACCAGGTGTGCAAATAGCCTTACCCAATAAAATAACATTAAGTAGGTTAACCATAGGTTAATAATGCATGAAAAAAATGGTGTTTTGACCGCAAGTGTTAACATTATGGGATTCCATTCCCCAGATTTCGCTCATAGCCTAGCCATAGAAAGAAAGAGCCGTAAAAATGAACAAAATCTCTGTGGACCGACCTTAGTGTGCTTTTTTTCCCCTAAACTTGATCATCAGACTCTGCCCCGCCTATTTGTCAACCCAGCTACTGGTCTATTCCATATCTGTCTATTTAATCTATTCCTTCATCAGTACACTGACTCTGTTGATTAAGTGGACAGTGTTTGAGAGCAACAGCTTTTCTCTGCCTACAAGACATGCCATAAACCTGCAAACAGTCAACAGATCAACTATGCTGACCTACGTGTTACATCTCATAGCCTAAATACTGTTATCAGAGATGCACTCAAAAGTCACAACTGAATTGGTCGAGTGGTACAAAGTGCGGACTCTGTCAGTGTCAATGCATGGCCAGATGGCTTGATATTGCACTGTGTAACACCGTGGATCAGGTAGGATGACCCTTTTAGTTTGTTTTTAAAAGGTGCTCTAAACTATACTGGGTAACGTAATTTCTGTTGACATTCAAACAAAACAAAAAGCTAGCTCGCCACTTCCTCCCCCTCCCTCCTGTGCAATTGAAACTCTCCTAAACAAGCATCTCGTCTGTGATTTGTTGGAACAGTTTGTTATATTTTTATGGGCTAGGTTTGCCCAGGTTGTTTTTGTTGCCGTTTTTAGAGCCTGGGCTGTCCACAGATCGCGTTTTTTACAGTGTTTTCAGGACACAGGCAGATAGCGGATGGTGAGGTGATGTTTGCTGTAAGTGACAAAAATGTTTTAGCCTAAAAAACGTGTGGCATCGCTTAGAGCACCTTTAAAAGGTGCCATGTGTAATGTCCGGCAAAAAATCAATTCATACTCCACATTCCATAAAAGATGGGGGCAGTATACCTCCAGAAAGTGAGTTGGTCTACCCTAGAGTAACAACCGAGACACGTGTATTGCAGTTTGGCTGGCGGTTATGTTGCCCGCATACCGCCTCCCGTGGCCGAAACTGGTATTATGACACCTGTCGGGCTGTGGCTAGTAATTTAGCATGCTAATTCAGGTTGATATCTCTGTTGCACTATACCTTGTCATTTTTTTAATGACATCATCGCCCTTATTTCTTCTTCTCTTTTGATACGTGTAGCTCATTTTTTAGATATTTTTACCTCAATTCTTACACATAGCACCTTTAACTAATTGGGTACTGTGTAAGCGCTAAATGGTGTTAAATTGACATCAAGGGGCATACACATTTTTCATTGTGTAGCAATGTTGGATGGCAACCACATAAACAGTACCACGTGTTTCAATTGGACGATTAAACTTCATCACATCAGTGTCATTACATCACCAAAAGTATTGGTTTTACCAAAAATATTTGGCAACGTTTTTAAACTACAGAAATACAGTACACACCTTTAAAGTATTTTGTACAAAGTACGATGCCATTTTCTTCAGCTCAATAAAATACTAATTTTGTATTTGAAATAGGTATTTTAAATACATGCATCATACATACTGCCAATCCCTGGTCCAGATAGACTATAGTAGATGTAGATTGTGTCAGAGCCGCTAACAACTCACCTTACGTACAGGCTGAATGTTAACATCCATATAGTGTCCCATCTCAGTCCTCATAGGTAGAGTACAGTTAGTTGTTGGGTAAAAAGGAGGTGCATCTTCTTTGTCCTGGAGCTAAGCAATTAAAAACACCAGTTATATTTTTACACTTTACGGCTCTCAAAGTTTTTTTTTTTTTTACTATTACTATAGTTGTATTTGAATCAGAAACTATGCATGCAACTAGTATAGTGCAACTACACTATTGAATGCATAGTGCACTAGCTGCACTATTGAATGCATAATGTTATATATATATATACTGCTCAAAAAATTAAGGGAACACTTACAGTTTTCCACAATTGTTAAAACACATTTTTTGAAACATTCCACCCTTTTCTCCATTCTCAAACATTCAAAGAATGTCTGACAGCTCTTGCAAAATAAAACACTCGCCTCAAAAGTTTTACTTGTGCTCAGAGCCAAACAGTGTCAGAGTACCGATCCAGTGTATGATTGAAGTGTTCCCTTATTTTTTTTTGAGCAGTGTATATATATATATATATATATATATATATATATATATATATATATATATATATATATATATATATAGGAAATTGTTGGATGGCGATTTACCTTGCGTTTCCTGGCCCCCTTCCCTGTGTGGCTGCCACTAGCCAACAAGGCCACAGTGTCTGAGCTGAGAGATCTCACCGTCTGATGACGGACAGATCTCCTTCTGCTAAGGGACAGGGCCAGGATCTGGGGTCAGAACTTAAGGCACTTAAGCAACCTGGGCATTACATTTTACTTTCAGAGCTCCAGTGAAGTAGGCCTAATGAATTATGCTGATTGGATACAAATTCAGATACTAATATGATTCATTGCTGTACATGACATTGACGCATTGAAGAATTTTGATAATCTCAATTCATAGTCTTGTTTGCATATACTACTGACTAGGGTTTATGACCCGATAAGTCAGAAGAGAACAGAGTAACAATCATAGTTTGAGTAGCGTTGGTCAACCTAATGGGCAAGCAGGTGAGGTGGATAGGCCATCCCATAGCTTAAGAAAACAAAATAGTTCAGAATTCCATTAAAAAAATTACGTAAAGTCTTACCACTTATTTTGCACTCACATTTGCTTTGTAAAACCATTACTATTTTTGCTTAAAAGAGGCAAAGGATACAAGGAATTCCAAGACTCCCCAACATGTTGAGGACATAATCCATGGCAAGGCTTTGACAACAAATGAAAGTCTTGTGTCATGGATCAAGATGGCAGCTGTGTAAAGGCCACCAGCCACAGCATACAGAATCCCAGCCATGGACTGAACTGTTCCTCTTTGCTTTCTATTGTACTAGGAAGATGCATTTTTGTCAATGTAACAAGCAGTTCATAAAAGGTAATTTAAAGGATATATCAAAATATTTATCTTAGAGGCATTTTATTTACAACTCTATTATGTCAAAATTGTAATAATTTATTTTTAAAAATCATATGAACAATATTAACTGTCAACTAATTACATGTGACAACCTGAAATATATAATGTTACTGTATGTTTACCAGTCAGTCATGACATTTCTGGATTTCAGATGTTGCATCACTTACAACGATCGCAATAGCTGGAAAACGGGACGTCCAGCTAATCACAAAACTCAGCAGACCAAGTATGTAACCCAGGAGCTCCAAACTGTCCTTTATTTAAAAAAAAACAATATTCAAATTGCTCACCATTGACACGTTAACCTTCTTTGTATAATATCATTGGATATGAAAACATGACCAGGCTGTTCAGATATCTATAGGCCTCCAGTAAATCAACTGTAGACAGTCATTACTGTTTATATTACATATTCTAATGTTTCAGTACAACCCAGGGGAAATTCAACTGTCTATTGAAATCAATACAGCCTTTTAGATTAAGGTTGGAACTAACTGTACAAATTGTGTAGCTGAAATACCTTGTGGAGTGCTGGTGTATTTACTGACCTCTAGAGTATTCACTTAGTATTAATTGTGCATTTCATATGACTCTGACTCACATGAACAATGGCACCTAAAAGTCGTCTCCTGTAAGGACCATAGGTGTCTACAGGGTGGGCATGACTCCTGGCTGTCAGGTGCATTCCCCCTCCAACCACCGTTAACAGGAGACACACACTCAACAGGTTCTGTCTCCTCCTCCTCTTCATCCTCCTCATCCTCCTTCCTAATTAGACAGCAGATGTTCTAGCTTATGGTATGTTGCATATCCATTGCCAATCAGATGTGCGAGAAGTTATGGACATCATGAATGTAAGGTGAATTACCACACTGCTAAACATTTCAACCTTTCAACAAGTAATTGTAATTTCAACAAGTCTAAGAGTTAACGTTTTGAAAGTAAATTCAGCAGTTTAAGGTAGGCCTACATTAACAGAACCCGTCCTCGCAATCAACATAATCGGCCATTCTTGTAAAAACAATATAGGCCTAGGCTATATATAAACCTGACCTACAGTTGCGTAAGAGGTGGCACTTCAATCAAACATTTACTGTACACATCATATATTTGTTTTTTAGGAGGCTCCCAAACGGAATTAGAATAAGAAGCTCAAGGGTCCTCTAGCTTACCCTTTTCCGAGTGAAAAAACAAGCACATGGGGAGCAAGACGGCGAAGAAAGTAATCAAATCCAACACTGCCCAAAATGCACCCATTATGACCTGTATATAAACCAAAGAGAACATTGACATTTAATGCCCTAAAATAGGGCTACATCATAAGTCTACCATTACACAATAGGCTACATCTCACCTGAAAGGATAACTGCTTGGAAAGAAACGCTCCAACACTGTGGCACAAATGACCAAGGACACAATAGACGGCGCAGATGGCAGCGTCGGCTGTAATTTGCTTTCTCAAATAGCATCTTTGGTATGTCAGGCTACAGAAAAGAGTAGTTTATAAGATACATTGGGTGATTCGGTAAAATATGTTCAGATCACTGATGAATGCCTATGTGTAGCTTACTCACAGTAAGCATGCGACGACTGACACAAATGCAGACAGAAGGCAGAGTCCATATGCGATACAAACTTTCTCTCTATCCTTGAAGCAGCTGACAAGTACATCGTGGCTAAACCAAGATGATGACTCAAAAATAACGTTGTTTTTCTGAACGCTATCCCTATCTGCATCTGCTAGAAACAGAACTTGAAACATTGCTGCTAATTCCAATTTTCACTGGAGTCTTGCAAAATGACTTCCTCGAATCGATTCCCAGTTTGAATCATGGCTTGCGGCTTGGCAAAACCCGAGCCCAAATTTAAAGGGCAAAGTCTACAGTTCATTATGGCAAGTGCTTAATCAGATTTGACAACCTATACAATAGCGTGATGAATTAACTTTTACACGTCTTCCTGCTCAATGACTACTGATGGTTCATGAATTATTTTGGAGAGAAGGAAATATTCTGGATATTTATGGCCCTACCCCCACCCAATTTCAAAAGGCTTGCTATGGCCCTATTACAGTTTTTCTCAGTTGCTAAAACACTACAACCCATAGGCTGAAGAAAGTTCTAAGTTGCTTGAACTCATTAAGTTAATTTTTCAGTCTGTTGTCCTTAAACCATTTCACAAAACACAATTTGCAGATCTCACCTACAATTTTTTAACAAAGCGTTGAACACATTCTCATTCTCAAAACACAATGGACTGGGAAAGTTTGAGAAACACTAATGCAGTGTTTCTCAAACTTTTTCAGAACAAGGACCACTTAACCAATAAATAAAAAACCTCACGGACCACCTAGCTAAACAAAAAAATAGTAGGCCTACTCATTGAAACACCTTGCTTATTGTCTTTGCACCATGCTTTTTGTCAGAGGATTCATGATTTATTCATGATCAATTGGCATAGCTTACATAGGCAGTGTTGCAGAACTATTTGGATTTACATACAAGTTGGTTCAATATTGCAAACAACTCATCTATATTATATTTTACCACGTCTGCTCGCGGACCACTTGGGATAGCTTGCGGACCACCAGTGGTCCCCGGACCACACTTTGAGAAACACTGCTCTAATGCACATGCATCCATACTGGTAAACACAAGTGGCAAAAATGAAATACAAATAGACATACACATGTCATTGATTAAACACAACCACTCAAAAGAAAGAGGATTAATATTGGACATTGTAGTACAGTGCATTGTAGGCTGTATACTGTACAATACTGTAATACGTATACGTATGGCCCTTAACATTGTGCTTTCCATTTATTTACAGTATTGACTGCTCAATAGATTTTGACTGGTTGCATCAGAAGAGAAGTTTGTGAGATGCAAGGTACTGTAAAAATAGGGGTACAAGGAGGAGGAAGAACAAAAAAATGCAGAGCAGAGCAAAGTACTTGATGTTTTCGTTCATCAAAAGACAATGACGGAAAAATATGAAATTTGTTTTGAGATTAAAATGTACTTCTCCTTAAGAACTATATGTTTTGAACAAAGTTTACTGACTGCTTGATAGTGTATATCATTTTGATCACTTTGTTTATGATTTGAGAGCAGTGTTTGATTTTAAGCACAAGTAAAACTGTTTTGAAGCGAAAGTTTGATTTTGCAAGAGGAGTCAGAGGTTTTGTAAATAGTGCTGGAAGCTGAGGTTTTGTGTTTAATGTTTTAAGAAAACGGAGCAAGGTTTCAGAAATTGTGTTTTAGCAAATGAGAAAAACTGTATTATATAACAAAGTGAGTTACACTAACACACTAAGCTAAAGGAAAAAAGAGGCCTAAAAGAGGCCAAACTGCAAAACTGAACAAGAAATGTGTCATGAAATCAGAAAGACAAAAACAGGAAAATATTTTATTCAAAACTGGAGTGAAAGGTTCACTAAACTGTCACAAGACATTAGTCAAACTATTTACAAAGGAGTGCATATTTTCAAGTCAGAGTGGCAATCAGAGGTTATTTTTGTTTTACAGGTTATCCAAGTAAGGATGTCATTGAATTGTTGGTAAGTGTGCCATTAGTGGGCGTGTGCTTATGGCAGCTCAGAACAGTTCAGCTCAACTTACAAAGCATAATTCCAAATATGAGAGAGTACAATTTTTCCAAGAAAAGGGATTTTTGGTCCTCCTTCACACTTTCATTTCAATCCAATTTACCACAAGTCAAAAATCCTTATCCAATGGTGAACTCCAAATCATCATCCAGATCTTCCTCCTCTTCTTTCACCTGTTGCTGTGCAGCTCTTGCCGCCCTCTCTCTCTCACTTGGCTGTATATAATTGTCTTCAATGAAGCCATCATCATCCTCTTCATCCCCCTCCTCTTCCTCTTCCTCATCATCATGATCTGCTATTCCATTTGATATCGTGGCTGCTCCTCCCCGTGAGGCGAAGCCCACCTCATACACATCTGGGTCATAGTGGCTTTCTGAGTCGATGTTAGTAAACCGTGAGTGACGATAGCTGGCCAGGTACTGGTGGAGGAGTTTGCATTTGGCCAATACTGCAACAATGATGGACAGTGTTATGGCTGTAATCAGCACTCCCACTAGAAACTTCCAGTTGTGAGCGGGAACGCGAACAGGAGCAGTGTCTGTCAGTGGAAAAAGAGGTGTCACCCACAGCTTTATATAAAATATCGTTGTTAGTGTATTGAGAGGTGAATGCTTACCATTAAGGGTTGTGCTTGGAACTGGAGTGGTTGAAGCGAAGGGATCTTCAGCTAGTAGTTTTCTGTGGTTTACTTTACCACTGATACGTTTTTCCTTAAACCCTGAGAGTTATACACAAACCAAATTGTTATCACACAAATACTTAAGTTAAATGGGCTGCTGTCTGAGGTGAACATAATAGGCCTGACCTTCATAGTCATGGTCATGTACATGTCCTTTTGATGCTTTGAATCTGGTCACTTTCTGGGCTCCCTTTCGCTCATCATATGGTGCAGAACTGTCACGAGGATTGCCTTGTAGGTCCAGGTAGGATAAGACACCTCTAAGTTCCTTCAAGGCGGTAGACACTGAAGGTTGCAGTCTGTTGTGCCCTAGAAAAAGCCTCTGTAACCTGGGCAAGCCTTCAAAGGCTTCTGTGTCCATTACAGAGAGCTGACACCTGCTGAGGTCTAGGACTTCCAGAGATGGGAGGTTGCTAAACAAGCCTCTGTCCAGCAGGGGGAGGTAGTTAGCTGACAGATTCAGGTGGACTAGCTTCTCAAACTTCTGCAGTGTTCTCGGAGTGTCAGGATGGCTGAGGATAAGACCGTTGTCTGAGAGATCCAGTCTGGTTACATTGGTCCATATTTCTTCTGGAATCTTTGTGAGCTTCTTCTGACCACAGTGGAATGATGCCTGAATTGCACAGGAAGAATACATTTAACCCCATGTCTACAATATTGTTTAATATTTCTGTAACATCAGAACACAAGGTAAATATCTATCAAACAAGTCATACAGACACACTAAAGACATTAATAATACTTTTCCTAACTTATACATACATATTAAACAATCAAAACAATTAAATGGATCTATATACGGACAAACTTGAAGTTAAACCATAGCTGATGAGCTGTTCATTAAATCATTCATTGACGATCGCTCATTTGAATATATATTAACCAACCAAATGATTATTCTGGATATGTTTATAAGGACCAAAAGGGCTTACACTAAGAATGCCGCAATGAAATCATTACACACTAAGGTCCCGTGCCGTGACACATTAGACAAGACTTTGCTCCAGAGTCACCTTGTCATCAAAAACAGGAAATTTGTGCCTACAAACAGGATATTCCCAGTCCTTGTTATCCACTCAGTGGTCTGGAGAACAAAAGGGGCAAAAAAGCAATGTTTTCCACACACCTTGCCTGTGTCCACCAAGCATGGGCCCACGGTGTGGAGAGAGGCATCAGTGACAGTGGCAGAAACACACAGAAGCAGCGACACACAGAGCAGGTGACCCCATGACCCCATCCTCCCCCTGCTTCCTGAGAAAAGATAACAAATACCAGTCAGACTAATGATGATGGCCTCTTTTTTGCAGTCTGAAAATGTAGTCACTGTAAATGAAAGATTTTCCATAACAGGCAGAAAAGAGTCAGAGTCAACATTAACCAGCAGTTTAAAAGAAAATCAATATCTATTGTCATACTTTAGTGCTGGGCAGTATGATTTACTCTATGTCCTTTGGGGATGATCACAATGAGTCTAGTTTATTGCTGTGTCTGACCTCTATTCTCATGAACTTAAACTCTGAATGACCAGACTTAGCCTTTTCATTTTCTCTTTTCTGGTTCTGTAAAATGTCTTGCATTGCCTATTTTATTTTCCAGCCAAAATCAATAAGTTCTCTTTATAAATTAATTACTATAAGAACAGTGTTCAAACTTTACTAGCTGTTCCACCCATACATCAATAGAGTTCCCATCATATAAAGATTTCAATACAGAATGCACAACTCAACACACACAATTATGTTGTAAAATTACATAAACACAAAAAGCTCTGTTCTCTTAGTCCGCATGAGAACTTGTAAGGCATTTTCACAAGATACTTTGAATACCTCTTGAACAGAACTTCTGTCAAGGAGGAAAGTGTCTCCTGTTTTTACTTTTTGACTTTTGAACAGTGTGCACAAAGTGGAGCAGTGTTGCAGTAACTTGGGAAATATGATAAATCATGTTCAGCATTGAGCACATTGAGAAGTGTCTGCCGATCATAAAAACTGCTGTTGCAAGAATTTCATGCTATTGTTCTCACTGGCAATTTGATCACTTGGTCAATGTTATGTTGAAAACAGCTTAAAGAACCTACACGGTCCACCTGTGGGTGTCACACTTTGCACAGTTCACACTGACTATAGAGTTGCACGGTCTGAAAGTGTTACAATACCACAGTGCCCTATGCCTCCCATAGGTCTGTGTGTACGTGTGCACCCCTAGTCTTGTAGACCCCTCTTGGCACAGAAGCCATTTTTCAGCGAGGGGCCTGGTCTGTTATTAGACCTCTTCCCCTCTCTCCCTCCTGCTATTGAATTCTGCATTGTTGGCTGTAAACACTCGTTAGGGTCTCCCATTATCTCTTCCTGTCCCACTCTGCTCACAGGCACAACAACACATCACGCTGCACCCTGCAGCCTGTGAGGTGAAGCAGGAGTGGCTGTTTGTGTGTGTGTGTGAGTGAATGTGTGTGTTTGTTTGTGTGTGAAAGGGAAGAGTGAGAGAGAGTGAGAGAGAGAGTGAGTGTGTGTGTAATTCTATGTTGTTGTTTTTTTTAAGTAACAGTCCAGAGATGTAATAGTATGTCGTAGTAAATCATGTGCTCATGCAATTTGTAAGTTTCTCTTTGTCGTAATATATTTGATACACAAAACGTATCAAACATATCACTCAATCATGTCTGCAAGCTTTTCTATGTCATACTATATTATGTCTAGTTTTATGTGGGCCATTGGCCCTGCAAAATAAGCATCTTTCCCACCAACACAGTAAAACATCAGACACCCAGTGCCTTATCTTACTCTGACCAGTTGTTACTCAGAGTGGAATTTAATGTGTTCCCCAGGCTTCTTTCGTCTCGTCAGACGGCACAAAGTGCGGAAATCTCACACAAAGAGTCCTTCACTTGACCCCCATGGTGAAACTTGCTCAAGCCCAAGAGTAATTCCCTTCCCCCATGTACATACACAATCTCTTGTCTTTGCTTTAAATCTCAGGTAGATTACATGATATCATTGTAATTTACCACCCAGTACACAGAGAGAGGCCAATTTCCTGTGTTTCCTTCATGTTATGTCATACACTTAGATAAGACACAAACAAAGATTCAACTACAGTATGTTGTGGTTTCCATTAGCTTATGCAATTCAGACAATATAATCACTGTGTCTCTGTGTTTAGTTCAAGTTAGTTATATTAAGGCTAATTCTCACCCTCAAGCACATGAAACCATTAGCCCCTTAACACTTGATAAACAGAGTGAATAGGGAACAGATTATGTATTTTGTTTTACCTTTGGTTGTTACTGTAAAGTTGTTACAGGCAGCCCCATGAAGAGCAATCCAGTTCTGTATTCCACTCTGAATGGAAACTAGAAGAGAGATCACCTCATGTACGGCTTACCTGATCTTATTTTCAAAACAGAAAGGCATGCAGTGTTATACGGGTTAGACTAAATGTAGCATAACACAAACACTGACCATTCCTAATCCTGTTCACCTCTCATAGATTATCTAGTAAAGATACTTTTAAATGATACATTTAAGATCAAGTGTTAGACTGAATTCTGAAATCAAGTGTTAGACCACTTACATATGAAAGTATGAAAGGTATGAATTCAGTGCAAGCACACTGTATGCTAAGTGCAAAGTTCAGTTTCACCCACCATAAACATGGCTGGGAAGACATCTTACCAGGAATCTGACGTTGTTTAGTCCAACAGCTCCTGCTATATCACAGCTACGTCAAAGTGTAATGAGGGATAGAACTGTTTACCTGGATGAAGACAGAGGGAGAGCCATGTTGTGTCGAGTCTGAGAGCATTGTGTCTTTACATTTATAGTTTCCCTTAGTCTGGTTAATAAGTAACTCTGTAACCAGATAAGTCATCCCCCCATTCTCTTTGTACTTTGACTTAACCCAATCACCGTCAGAGGAAATTAGAATGTCAACAATTATTTCTTTGGAACACGGAACACAAAAAAAAACACAAAAGTTATATGACTCAGAATGATCTCAGAATAAATTCAAATGGTTTATGTATCTGTGCTAAGATACACTTCAACAGGCTGAACTTAATACTTGTTCTAAAATGACTTGTAGCTAAAAGTTCTAAATTATGCAGCACTTGGGATTTAGACACTTAAGTCCTTGCTATCACATAGGTGACGCAAAGCAGTGACCACCATTTTGGTGGCTGTGAAGAAAATAAGGAGAGCTTCTAAAAACAATGGAGTAATCCCCCCCTCTGTCATGTGTGTGTGTGTGTGTGTGTGTGTGTGTGTGTGTGTGTTTGTGTGCGTGTGCGCACGTGTGTGTGGGTGTGTGCGCCTGTGTGTGTGTGTGTGTGTGCGTGTGCGCACATGTGTGTGTAGGTGTGTGCGCCTGTGTTTGTGTGTGTGTAAAAGTTACTTAGTTGTCAAGATTTAAAGCAAGTCTGCATGAAAAAGTGAATTTTCTTCAGATAGCTTTCCACCATCTTCACTCTGCAACATTTTAATCTGTTTAATTTGTTTGATTATTTTCATTTTGAGTAATATGTACATTCTTTAGTACATGTTATGTTCCATAACCTCCTTCTCACCTCATTCATTTTGTTTCATTTGCAGCTTCATTTTTAGCCTATTTGTGGCAAAAATTAGCTCTTCACTGTGATGGGTGTACACATATGCAGTGTAAGTGTAATTTATCATAATCATGATTCATAATGACAATAATTGTTGTTGTTAATCATGGTGATATGTGCGTGTTTATGTGCTTGCATGTTTGTTTGTTTGTGTCCCTATTGTTGCAGATGTTACAGACATGGCTGGTGTGGAGAGGGTCACAGGTCTCCACAGGGACAGCTGCAGTAGCTTCGCTCTGTTGGTCAGGAAAAACAACTGACACAAAAACAATAGCCATGGAGTCCACAAGGTCTACTCACTCAAGATGCGGGTGTTTGGCACAACAAAGATTTAGACCAGCTGTCTGGATATCCCACATCTTTTTCTCACACTCTCACTCTCTCACATACACTTATACCCCCCCCCCCCCCACCCCACACACACACACACACACACACACACACACAAACACACACACACACACACGACCACATGGTGCATACTCTGGTAATTTTGCATCTATACAGTTCCTTATAAGCATCTGAACATCCCATCCATTTTGAAATGGGAACTACCAACATCCTCACTGCATTGAAAACCAGATGTGATTTGTTCAGGTGGTATTCCAGTGATTTTTATCACAGCACTGTTTAGTTTGGCTCATGAGCATGTGACCAAGAGGGTTATGACAACAGAACCAATATGCTGTCAAAAGCCTGAAGGTTTGTTCATTTCAGCACTGCACTCTGTGAAACCTACCTGCCCCTTGTTTTGTCCTGATTTGTTCAACACAGCTGTTGGAATGTCAGCCAATGCATGCACACCATAGACTATATATGTTCTATACAGTCTATGATGCACACATATCAAATAGTTGCACCAATGTGACTGCTGATGTTACTGTTGCTTTAATACAAATTTAAAAAAATAATCTTTTGAGTGTATTGTACTGGTGATCAGGGGGCATTCTTCACCCATTCACTTAAATTCATATTCTCCCAGATGCAAATGACTTGTCTCCTAAACAGCAGCAGTCAACAAGTGTGTCATTTTGTGTTTTACAGGCACCTTTCCCCCCGGTTGTCGTAGCCTGTAAATGCTTAAAAGTCACATTCAGTGTCCCAGATTAATTGCCCCTCCAACCTCGAATCCATCGAAACAGACTTCAAATCTTAAACAATAATCTAACATAGTTTATAGCTCAAAAAAGCTACACTTTTACTACACAACAACACAAATGAGAATGTTTACTGTCAGTATTAAATATTTTACTGAAAATAACTATTTAACATGCTATGGTTGTATGATGTCATAGTTTTATTTTCTGCAAGTGTAGTTCAATAAGATCAAACAACATATAACCAAGGAGGACAAACTCAACAACTAATCATTGAAAGAGCAAGCTAAACTGTAACACACTAGACATGACAGTCTTCCAGAGTTGACCAGGGACAAAAGTCCTTCCAGCATTTACACCAAAACAAAAATAATCTTAAATCTCAGCTCTGGTACAAGTGGCTGCAGTATCCATACCACATTCTGGTTCATCTGCTCATGGGGATCTGAGTTCAAATCTGATTCACGGTTGTTTCCCAATCCCATCTATCTCAATCCTATCTCTCTCCCATATCATCTTACTCTTCACATATCACTGTCTTATCTGAACAAAGGCTGTTCTATACCTGAATGAAGACAAAAAGCCTGTAAAAGAAATCTGAAACCTCTGGCATGTATTTTCCATATCTCAGGGGGTAATATACAACATGCATGAAGACCCCCAATGAGTCAGCAGTAATACAGTATGTATACATATATGTATGTTGCTGAGTACTGCCTTACTGCATGTGTTCATGGGCTGCTTTGTGAATCTCTTGGTCATGTGAATAAACCCCCAAAACACTTACTGTGGAAGTCACCATGAAACCGAAGTGTACATTATCATAAACCAATACTACTGCATGTGTCACACTGATAGAATTCCTGGTCAGGCCCAAGTGCATGCTGGGCCAATGGCGTGCAGCCACCACTCCAGCTGCTCTCCAGAGAGGCTTCTGGGATAGGAGCTGTGGGCTGAGCAAACACACAACAGACAGGAGGCCAGCGCAGGACTTCCTGTTTCTGCTGCCCACTGTTTCATTCCCGCTTGGCCCGTTTCCTGCTCGTATATCAGTTCCAGCAGCAACGCTTCCTGACCCAGAGGCTCCAAAGGCCGCATATCTGTCCATCTTTCTCTCTTTCGCTTATATTTGGTTATGACATATCTGACTATCTCCTCTCTTGCCTACTCCTCCAAACCTCTCGCAGCTTTGATTACTGCACAGCTGCAATAATGCACTTGTAGTCATAATTAGTGCATATGCTGCTTTTTTCTTACCCTCTGTTATACACTAGAATATCTGTTTGTTGGGTTGTTCTCAAGTTCTATAAACAAAAGAAAAACAGTCACTGGGGTAGAGCTACATACAGTACCCTCCAGAATTATTGGCACCTCTGCTAAAGTTGACTAAAAACCGGTATAAAAAAAAAAAATCTGTTGGTGATTTATTGTAATCTCACAATGAAAAAAAAAATAGAAAAATCTCAAAGAAATAAATATTTTTAACTAAAACACGTTGCTCACAATTATTGGCACCCCTGAACAATCTTATATACAAAACCTAACAGAAGCATTTTCCTAACTAATTTGAATTTATTTAAGTTAATCAGAGTGTCTGTGAACTTTCAGAAGTAGTTCATGACTTTCTTTTTCACTATGGTATGAAAATAAAGGGTAACACTTTATTTGAAGGGGTCTACACAAGGGTGACATGTAACCATCATAAGAATGTCATGACACATGTCATGCACACTAATGACATAGTATTGATGTTTATGACTGTTGTCATTAAGTGTCATTCGGTTTTTGGAATGTCAAGTTGACATTGTTTGGGTGTCATCATAATAGCAACTTGACATTAGGCAAGATTACATTATTTGAGGGTGTCTCTGTCATGACAACTTCACATTAACCAAGAAAATGTAAACCGTTGTCGTGACAACTTGACATTATCCAAGAAAGAAATGCAAAATTGACATGTAACTGTGTTTGGCCTGACTCATCTTCTAGGTTCGTGAAGTGGTGGGCCGGAATTATTGATTGACATGACAACATTATAATTGTGTCATGAATATTTTCCTTGGCATGATATTGTCATGACAACTTGACATATAACTGTGTTTGGCCTGACTTGTCTTCTAGGTTTATGAAGTGATGAGCCTGAACAATTGGCTGTCATGACACCATTATAAATTAGATATACTCAACATATTGAAGGTGCATTGCAGATGTAACCCACTCGAAAATAGCCTACTAATAGGATTACATTATTCTAGTTTAATATCTAATTTCTTGATTACTTTTAGTTATGTTTTCCCTGCACACCGTATTTGTCCAGTAGGTGGCAGTGGTGGCGCTGCATAGAGGGGAAACTGCTACAGTGATTCTTAGAGAAGAAGATAGAAATCGCAAACAGCAGAAGGACAGCAGAAAGATAGTGAGCGGAAGCCATATTTAGATTTTCCACACTGAGAAGAAAACTTAAAAATAACATTGAAGAGCTAGTTAAAAGGGGTTTTCCCACCAAACCTACTTCTAAGGAAGGAATAACAGCAAAGGGTCGAAATTACGACAAGGAGTTTACTTACTTGTATGAGTTTTCTCCGGTGAGTGTTTTACACGTGTTCGTCATTTATGTTAGTAGCAGACATGGCGTGATAGATGTGTTTAATGAGTTAAGCACGTAAAAGTTTTATTTTGCTGTAACTCAGTTGTTTAATGCATTGTGTGGAAATGTATTGATGGTACTGCATAAGCTAAAAACCAATCGGAGTTGAACATGAGTTTAATGATTTGAAGTGCTATTTCATGCTATGTTGAAGCCATGTTAACAACGTGATATGCTAGTGCTGAAGTTTCATGTAGGCTATGTAGTGAATGTATAGATTAAAAATAAGAATAAGCTACTACAGTTCATGAATATGAATTATATTCCCAGATCTGCTAAAATGTATCGAGAGAGTAATTGAATTGAATTGTTGCCCTGAGGGGTATTCCAGAAAGCAGGTTTACTGGCTTAACTGGGTATGTAAACCCAGAGTAAACGGTAAACCTGGGATTTCAGTTCCAGAAAGCTCAAAAATGATCAGGCTATGTAAGTAACTATGGTAACATAGGCTCTGAACTTAACCTGGTAGGTTTTGTTCAGGTTATGTTCAATTATGTTCGGTTATTTCAGTGCATGTTCAATCAGGCCGCTATTTTTACAGTTTTCACACAATGGCGTTTCATTTTGAGGAAGGTCCGATTGACAAAGAAGCACAAAATCATGTAATATTCATCCGTGCAATTCACCGTGAGAGGGCGATAAGACCACGACATCACATGATAGCCTATCCATTCTTTTCCAAACGAGTTTTTCAAGAGCGCTAGAGTTTTTCAGCTGAATCCTAAATATAGGCTACTTGAAAAGCAGCATGGTGGATTAGAATAGAATAAAAATAAATCTTTAATGTAGCCTACACCATAGTGGACATTTGTGTTTTGCTCACCAGACAGATGGACAAACAACATCTCAGACACATTGAAGATATAATTAAAACAAGTACAGTACAAAAAAGGGGAAACATGACCTATAGAAAATTGATAAATAAGTTTAAATATAGCTGTACAGCTCAGCCGGGTATGCATGTTGTCACTAAGTTTGGTTTAGAATGCTGATGGCATTTGGGATAAAATATTTTTTTAATAGGCTACACACGCTCTCCGACTGGGAGTTTTTGTAGTGTTGGAGACGCAGAGCATATCGGCAAGCTGTCGGTCGGTGCGTAAAGTTTGCCTTGCGCTAAAGCAGTCCCGGCACAACTTCATTCGTTTTCCTGGACACAAACCCACGAGGATCTAGCCTGGCGGGGCCATCCTATATCATTGAGATGTATAGTCTGGCATCGAACCATTCACCTCGCTTAATCCAAGGGGCGGGCAGAGAATTGTCTTTCAAACTGCCTAGGCATGCAATAGGCCAGCGCTACGACCATATCCGTATCCGGTCGGCAAAACGGCAAATACATCCTTCTTCGAAAGTAATGACTTAAGTGCATTGTGTTGCTCAACTTTCAAAGAAAAGCACAAGTCCAACTCCTCCAAAGTTGACGCCAACGCCGATTCAAACAACCGCTCTTCGTTCGCCATAGCCACCTTCCTTGTTGTTCGCAGTCGCAGGACTGTCGTTATCCTGTTAAGCCCGCCTTAAGACTCTCTAACAAAATAGAGCGCTGTGATTGGAGAACATCCACGGTGCTAAGCCAATAGAAATCCCTATGGTTCGATACTAGACGTACAGGCTGAGCAAACTAATTTGCCGCCGCTAGGGTGCGTCTAGATTTCTAGGCTAACGAGGATCATTAATGTGTAGTTTCACCAACTGGCAGGTCAGCATCACTTTATTAAATTTTCCAAATGTGCCCAATAGGCTACCCATGCCTTCCGACATTCACCCTTCCGATGATGGAGCGCAAAAGTTTAACTTGGCCCACAGCTGCAGAACCCGTGTTAAAATAGAAAATTACATTTGGGATTCTCAAAGAATTCTATGGCCCACTCAATCTGTGATAAGGTAGGCTAGTTTAAGAAAGCATCATTCAAAGCAGTCAATACAATACGTGATGTCCAGTGAATTATTTAATTGTGCTTTTGACATTAAATAGGCTATCCTAAACGTACGCATTTACACGGTCAGTTAGGCTATTCTCTGCCAAGCAAGGTCTCGGACGCAGGCGCTTAAGTATTTTAGTAGTATTAAGCTCTTTTTTTGTTTTTACAGTTCTCTCCTCGTAAGCCTCGACTATACTCCGCCTCTGAAAAATACGGTGCTCTTCGTTTCGCCGGTTTCACTCATTGTTTCGACTCTCAATAGATGATGCCTTTATAAGTTCGCCATGAACGCGCACAACTCTAGGTTATCTAACACAGGGTTGATTGAACTAACTGGTAACCGGTGTTTTGGAACCGACAGCTCGGGTTTAGTCGCCACAGGTTCAGACAACCCAGAGGTTAAGTTTTATCTCAGTGTTTGTTAAACCTCCTTTCTGGAATACCCCTCTGCTATGCAGGTTGTTTTTTTGTTTGGATAGCCTACATGATTTGAGAGTGTTCCATTGGACAAATTCGCCATTGGACACGGGAGGCAGAAGAGCAGAGGGCGCGAATGATAATCTTGCCTGCGACATGAACTGCTTCTACTCAATATTTCTTCATTTCATCGTAGCCCACAGATAAGCGCGAGATCTCACCACTTAAAAAAAAACCATACTACCCAGGTAGATGGACTTATTATTATTTTGGGGTTATTTTATCAGAGCTCTGAGGTCATTTTACTTTATATTTTTCTCAACATGTGTTTAAAAGGTTGAAAACTGAGAGAAATACTGATTTTCACAACTAAAAGGACAGAAAAGAGAAACAAGGTCATACTGTTTGATATTTGATGTTTAATAAATGCCGGCTATATGTTCTGGGTAAACTATTTTGGTACTTTCATTTGTCTACTCCTCTTGTGAAAAGTTCCTTAGAAAGGCAGCACTTCACTCTACATTAAAATAAGTGCCCCTTACACAGACAAATATGGCGTCTCAGGGGGAATCGAACCCCTCAGTCCCTCAAAACACACCTTAAAATAATTGAATGGTACTACTGGTTAGGAATCCGTCATCTAATGGTGTGTTGGGTAGACTCGTGCATGATTTGAAAAAGCTGCAGAAATGATGGCAATGAAATGGTACTTAAAGACTAGTATGGAATAGTTGAATGCATGTTCCACATGCACAGTTAGGTTAGCTGGCATAGTAACATGTCCATGTATTATGGTTTTGCAAAATGCATTGCTGAAATAAACTCTTAAGTCATGACTGAGTATAGTATTTGTTGTCATTATAGTTGAAATTAGACTCAATGTTCCAGAAATGTAAAATGTACAGAAATAGGACCTACATGATAGTGTAATGACACTTAATGACATGTTCAGGAAACATCTCAGATGGTTCACTGTACTTTAGGTCAAAGGTAAGTATTCATGACACTGTCAGGAAACTATTTTGGTGTAATAGTTATTTGTGACAGCTTAATGACAAGTCAAAACTGTACCACTGTAGTTGAGGTCAAGAAAAGTATTCATGACCAATTTATAATGGCGTCATGACAGCCAATTGTTCAGGCCCATCACTTCTCAAACCTAGAAGATAAGTGAGGCCAAACACAGTTATATGAACTTGTTCATGCAATAATTAAACAGTTATGTCAAATTGTCATGACAATTCATGACACTGTCAGGAAACTATTTTGGTGTGTAATAGTTCTTTGTGACAGCTTAATGACAAGTCAAAACTGTACCACTGTAGTTGAGGTCAAGGAAAGTATTCATGACACAATTATAATGGTGTCATGACAGTCAATTGTTCAGGCCCTTCACTTTACAAACCTAGAAGATAAGTCAGGCCCAACACAGTTATATGTCAATTGTCATGACAGTATCATGCCAAACACCTTGCATTTCTTTCTTGGCTATGTCAAGTCGTCATGACAATATTGTAAATGGGTTACATTTTCTTGGCTAATGTCAAGTTGTCATGACAAAGACCCGTCAAATAATGTAATCTTGGCTAATGTCATAATGATGACACCCAAACAATGTCAACTTGACATTCCAAAAACCGAATGACACATTATGACAACAGTCATAAACATCAATAATGTGTCCTTAATGTACATGACGTGTCATGTCATTCTTATGACGGTTACATGTCACCCTTATGTAGACCCCTTCAAATAAAGTGTTACCTCATAAAGTCACACAGAGGCTAAATCCTCTAGTCATTTTTCAACATCTGAAAGGCAAGAGAATGCTCTAAATTATAGGGACTTTGTTGAAAATGCCTATATTTATAGTTAAAACAATGATTAAAAGGTTCTAATCATCTGGAAAAGTGACAAACAAAGACCCTTATCTTGCCTCCACGTACAGTATGGAGGATGGCAAGATAGGCAAACAATTCCATAAGAACCACTATTGGAGAGTTACAAACAAAGGTGTCATCTTGGGGTCACCAAGTCCCCCAAAAAATCTTTAAAAGTGACCTCATTGCTAATAGCTTATTTAGAGGGCATGTTAGGTAACAGCCTAACAGCCTTGCTCTTGGGTGCTCCTTGTTGGTGCCCCCCACCCAATCCCAATCCTCGCCCACCTTTTTTATGCAGCCCTTGCCACTTAATCTACTAAACCCCTCTTCTACTGCACTTTTTACCCCCCCCCCCATTAATGCACAAATAGGCTGACACCAGACATAATTTCACTGCATTTCTTACTTCCAGTAACTATATGCATGTGACAATAAACTTCCTTGTATCCTTGTATCCTTGTAGCCTGTCCAGTCATTTAATTAATGTTAAGTAAGGGATAACGGTCGCCGAGGTGTCCTATTATACGGTATTAATGGACGAGGGCGAGGGGCAAAGAACTCCCCGATGCACAGCGGAGTTGCCTCCGCCCGAGTCCATTAATCCCATTATAACAGGACAAACCTTGAAGGCCGTTATTCCGCTTATCACCCGGTTGCCACTGTAAAGCCATGCCTCTATAGCACGCAAAGGAAACATGCGGCTCCGTTTAAAAAGAAGCCCATAGTTCAGCTTGTTGTACAACTTTCTTTGGCCCTATAACAGCGATAGCGTGGACAGTCAACTTGTTTACAGTTGATTTTATTGTTGCGAAGCCTGCCTACAGTCTCAACCGTCGTCTTACTATGGTTGTTATTTACCATTCATAAGCATTAATATGGAACGGCGATTAAACTTGTTTTACCAGATCTACTTAGGTGTCCTGTTATTCAGAATTAAAAGCCACCCCGCCAGCCAATCAGAAAAGAGTATTTCTTTTTTTTTTTTTTTTTTTTTTTTTTTTTTTTTTTTTTTATTTGCAAACATCATTGACATTACAGAAAATGCAACACTACGACATGCACATGAACACTACATACGACAAACAGACGTACATTACATAAACACATACTGTAACTTAACAAGACATCACATTGACTTGGCTTCCACAAACATAACACAACATAACATTAATAACAGAAAGGCTAAGGATGATTTGCGTCCAGGATGATTACAGATATGATTATCAGGGATGAAATTGATGACCGGAATGAAAAGAAGGGGGGATGGGGGGGGGGGGGTGCGGATGGTAGCTCTAAGAGTGTGAATGAGGTGGTGTTGGGATGGGGGTGGGGATGGGGGGTGAGGGGTAGTGAGTATGTGAGGATGTATGTGTGTGTGTGTGTGTGCGCATATGTATAAGGCTGGCTTAAGGCCAGGAGGAGAGAAGCTGGAACATAGAGAGGGAGGGTTTCAGA
Source organism: Alosa sapidissima (assembly GCF_018492685.1). Classification (NCBI taxonomy): domain Eukaryota; kingdom Metazoa; phylum Chordata; class Actinopteri; order Clupeiformes; family Clupeidae; genus Alosa; species Alosa sapidissima. The sequence goes on along the minus strand of NC_055968.1, from coordinate 22,776,511 downwards.
GGAGAGGAGTTGTAATTATTCTATTAAAGATAAGTATAATAATAGGAATAACTGATTGCCTGGTTGATTGCCTGACTGATTGCCAACCTGGGCACCCATTAATGGCCACAGTTCCACCCAGCCCCTGCAGTTATACTGTGACGAGCTGACAGAGGGGAGGACCTGCGTGCCACCCATCGCCACAGGCCCCCAGCATATGCACACATCCCCCACTACCACGACCAACCACACCTCGCCCCCAGACCTTCACCCAACACGCCACTCTTGACCTAAATATGTACAGTATGTGAATGGCTAGGTTGAGGGGTCTATCTAGAGTGTAGCATTAAAAGAAGTGGGCATGCATGGTGAATATCTGTCAGGATTTCCCCATGCACACCACACTTACCCTGTGTAAGATGTATGCCTCCTCAATGTGTGCATTAAAATAAGTGAGGCATGCAGATAGACACCTGATGAGGCATCTACCTGCACTCCACTCTTACCCTAGCCCGTTTTGTGGTTTTTGTTTATGTATGTCACCTAACATGTAGTGCGATTAAAAGAGAGTAAAGCGTGCTGTGTGCTTCCAGGACAAGGCATGTGCATGAGCGTATGAGGAGGGTGCACACCGGGGGCCCAGGGCCAATAGATAACCCACAGGACCCAACCAATGCCAAAACCACACAGCGACCCGCCAGGACCGAGTCTCCCAAGCCATCCAATGGGGCCCCGTCAGAATAACGATGGGAGAGGCAGAGAGAAAGAGTGAAATTAGTAAAGTTATCAGAGAATGTAAATAAAAGGGGGAGGGAAAGAAGGGGGTGCTATTTATATTACTAATAATAATAATAATAATAATAATAATAATAATAATAATAACAACAACAACAACAACAATAGTTCCAGCTACCCTCCCCTGCCTAGTGTTCGATGATATGTGTATCTGTTGATGAAGTGTGTTATGATCGTGTGGAGATGGAACTCAGGCAAAGAGGGTCAGGACTGTAAGTAGGTGATAAAGGGGTACCAAGGAGAGGTTGTATCCTGAGTATTGATTAAGTTTGTAGTTGATAGATTTTCTAATGATATATAGTCTGTTAACAAGTTTTTCCAATGAGTGATGTGAGCTTTTTTCCTAGATTTCCAGTTCATGAGGATTGTTTTCTTGGCGATAGTCAGCGCTACCAGCAGTGTTTTATTGCAGGAGTTGCTTAAATTGACTGTGGATGTATCACCAAGTATGCATAAGGAAGGGGATGCTGGGATGTGACAGCCAAAGATGGAAGAGAGAGATTTTGTGACACTCACCCAGAAGTGGTTGATTGGAGTGCAATGCCAAACCGCATGAATGTATGTATCTGGGTTATTTTGTGTGCAGTGAGTGCAAAGATCCGAGCCAAACCCCATTTTAGCCAATTTATGTGCAGTGAAGTGGAATCTGTGAAGAACCTTGTATTGTATTAGTTGTAGATTACTATTCTTTGTCATGAGGTAGATGTTTTTGCACATTTTGGTCCAGAAGTCGGCACCGGGAGTAATTGATAAGTCTGATTCCCATTTGTGATATGGCAGGCCAATTGTTTTTTCTGAACGAGATATAATTTTGTAAATTTGGGAGAGTATTTTTTTGGGAGAGGGAATATTAAGCAGCTCTGAGATTGGTGGGGGAATGTCAAGGTTAGCTGTCTGGATGTTAATTTTTCCTAGGATAGATGATTTAATTTGCAGGTATTGTAAGAAGTGTTTACTCTCGATGCCGTGCTTCTGGACCAAACAGGAAAATGAGGCCAGATTATTGTCTTGAAGAATGTGTTGAAGGTGAGTGATGCCCTTTCCCATCCATGTGTGAAAGTTAAGTGTTTTTTTATTGACGGTGAAATCTGGGTTATTCCAAATCGGGGTGCGAATTGATGGTGCTATAGGTGAATCAGTGATGTGGTAGAATCTCCACCAGGCTGTCAGAGTAGCTGAAATTGTTGGGGCTTTGAAGGATGGATGTTTTTTGACCGACTGACTGCAGAAAGGGAGATCTGATATTTTAATTTCTTTACAGATTGTTTGTTCTAGGTCTAACCAGGTGTTGTCTGAGGGGGTGGGGTGTAGCCATTTGTGGATGAAGTGGAGCTGGTTGGCCAGGGCATAGTGCTGGAAGTGTGGGGCCTCTAGTCCTCCCATTGCTTTTGGTTTTTGGAGAGTGGCGAGTTTGATCCTTGGGGTCTTATCTTTCCAGTAGAATTTAGTGATTAATGAATCGAGAGACTTAAACCAGAGGGTGGTGGGCTGGGTTGGAATCATAGAGAATAGATAGTTTATTTTGGGCAGTATTGTCATTTTGATTACTGAGATTCTGCCCATGATGGATAATGGGAGGTTCTTCCAGCGTTGAAGGTCATGATCTATTGAAGTGAGTAGAGGGGAATAATTTAGGCTAAATAAGTCTGACAGCCTGGGGGAGACTTTTATCCCTAAGTAAGTGATATAGTTAGTGCAGAGTGGGATAGGTGAAGAGTTGGCTGTCACATCCCAGCTGTTGGGATGTAATGGGAGAACTGCAGATTTATTCCAATTGATTGAGTATTCAGAAATTTTAGAGAATGTGTCAATGAGTTTGATGGTTTCTTCTACTGATGTTGTGGGGTCTTGAAGAAAGAGAAGAATGTCGTCAGCATAAAGACTGATTTTGTGGTGCATATATGGAGTCTGGACACCTTTGATGAGGGGGTTCTGACGGATGGCAGCTGCTAGGGGTTCAATGAAGATTGTAAATAGTGAGGGGGAGAGTGGGCACCCCTGTCTAGTTCCCCGGTGAAGAGTGAAACTTTGTGATGTTAGTCCATTGGTGATTACTGTGGCTGAAGGAGAGGTATATAGAAGTTTAATCCAGTTAATGAACGACTCCCCGAAGCCAAACCTCCCTAATGTGGAAAACAGGAAATTCCAGTTCACCCTATCAAAAGCTTTTTCTGCGTCCAGAGTTGCTATGATGGTATTATCTTGAAAATTTGTAGAGTGATACATTATATTTAACAGTCTGCGGGTGTTGGTGGATGAAATTCTACCTTTAATGAAGCCTGTTTGGTCTGGGTGGATAATGGATGGGGTGACCTCTGCTAATCTGTGTGCTAGCATTTTTGCGATTATCTTATTGTCCACATTGAGGAGAGAAATTGGTCGGTAACTGGATGGCATTGTTGGGTCCTTATTGGGCTTGAGGAGCAGTGAAATTGAGGCTGTGGTGGAACTAGTTGGAAGACGTCCTTTCTGTTTTGATTCATTAATCATTCTGATGAAAAGTGGAGCTAAGATGGTCCAAAATTGTTTGTAGAACTCAGCAGGAAAGCCATCCGGACCTGGTGCTTTATTATCGGGCATCTGTTTCAGGGCATCAAACAGTTCTTGTTGAGTTATAGGTGATTCTAGGTTTTTTATTTCGGTCTCATTGACTTGTGGTAATTCGATGCTGTTTAGGAAAGAGTCTATGAATTCCTGGTTGGGGTTTATTTCTGAAGAATATAGTTTATTGTAAAACTGGTAAAAAACATGATTTATTTCTTCAGGTGAGCTGGTTAGCTTCCCTGCTGAGTTCTTTATGACCGGGATTGTTGATTTTTCTTTGTTACGTTGGATTTGATTTGCTAAGTATTTACCTGATTTATTGCTATGGTGGAAGTTTTCCTGCCTTAGACGGTGAATCATAAATTGAGTGTGTTTATTGAGTATTTCATTGAGTTTGGATTTATGTTTCCTAAGTTTTGCCTGTGTTTCTTCAGTTGGGTTGCTTGCATTGGTTTCTTCTAACTGTTTAATTTTATTGTTGAGTTCTACTTCCTGTTCTTTTTCCTTCTTTTTTTTGTATACTGAATATGAGATGATTCTTCCTCTGAGTACTGCTTTTCCTGTTTCCCACAGAAGGGAAGGAGATGATTCAGGGGAGCCGTTCATTTCTAGAAAGAATGCCCACTCTCTCCCAACAAAACTGATGAAATTTGGGTCTTGTAAGAGGGATGTATTAAAACGCCATTTGCTAATTGGTCGCTGTTGGTTCGTTATGTTCCATTTAATTGTCACTGGGGCATGATCGCTAATGACTATGGGATGAATAGTTGAATCAGAGATATTTTTCATTATAGAGTTGCTGGTTAGAAAATAATCAATACGGGAATAGGAGTGGTGGACCGGAGAGAAAAAAGAGTAGCATTTGGAGTCTGGGTGCTGAAGCCGCCAACAATCGCCAAGGCCAGAATCGCTCATGAACTGTTTTATTGTTTTTGTGGATTGCCAGATTCGTTTGCTTTTAGAGTGATCAGATCTGTCAAATGTGGGGTCTAACACGGTATTAAAGTCGCCTGCAATTATGATGGGACAGCCAGATAGAGTTGAGATGGAGGTGAAGAGGTTCTGAAAGAAAACTGGGTTGTCTGTATTAGGGCCATAAACATTAACAATTGTTACAGGGGTATTGTGAATTGAGATGTTTATGATGACAAAACGTCCTTCTGGGTCTGTGATGGTGGCGTTATGGATGAATGAGATTCTTTTGTTAATCAGAATGCAAACTCCCCTTTGTTTTGTATTGTAATGAGATGAGAAAATGTGATTGAATTGTCTTGATTTGATGCGGGTGTAGTCTAATTCTGAGAGATGAGTTTCTTGTAGGAGACATATGTCAGCTTTTAAACTATCCAAATGATTTAAGATTTTGAGCCTCTTTGCCTGAGATCCAATCCCACGGATGTTCCAGGTCAGGAATGTAAGTGGTACCATGTTGTGATTGTACAGTTATGAAAATGTTTGATAAGGTGGGTATTGTGTGTGTGAGAGTGTGTGCAGGTGTCCGTTAGATAGGAGAGGGGGAAGGGGGGGTGGAGGAATAGGTATGTAATGTGGTGTGCGAATGAGATGTAAAGGGTAGGGGCTGAGAAGAATATAGAGCATAAAGAGGTAGGAATTTGGTTCTGGAGTGGTGACAGCATGAACATTTCCTGTTTAACATTGAAAACATATAGATCATAATTTGACTTTAGCCTATAGACATAATAAACAAAAACAGACAGGACACACAAGCAAACATGTATAGACAAAACACCATGAATAACATTAAACATTGAGAGAGCAAAAGAGAATGGGTGGGTAGGGGGAGCAAAAGGAATGAAACATAAGAAGAGAGAAGAGAGAGGTGATCCAAGCATAGGCAGTGGGTTAGAGAGAGTTGAGGGTGACAATGTTATAATCAAGATGAATGTTGGCATGAGGTATGATGTGCTATAGCCAGGTGGTGATATTGGGGTTGCGATACAGAGTTCCATTGACATACAGTTTATCGACTGACAGTGCTGCTCGTTTGCCCTCTTGCCTGAGTTGTTTCATTATGGGCAAGAGGGCTCTTCTTCTTTCCTGTATTACTTGTGGGAATTGGTCGTTTAGTCCGAATGAAGTGCCTTTCAGTTCTTTTCCTTTGCTTTTGATGAGTTCTTTGTGTTTGAAGTGTTCGAACTTGGCGATAATTGGAGGAGGTTTTTTATTGTCTTTGGAAGTGAGACGGTGTACACGGTGGAAGGTAATCTTGTCAACTGTTTCTGGCGGTAGTTTGAGAGATGACTGCAAGAATTCTTTAACTGCTTTCTCTGGGTCGTCGGGTGTATCTTTAGAAGTTGGCAGGGGAATTCCGGAAAAAATTAGGTTATCGCGCATGCTGCGGCACTGGAGGTCTAGGATTGTTTCTTTCATGATCCGATTTTCGCTGGTGAGTTGATTAACATGGTCGGATAAGTTTGTGATATTTCCTTTGAGTTCACGGTTTTCTAATGCGAGTGTGTCGATCTGTGATTGGGAAAATTCGAGGCTGGCTTTTAAGTCCTTAATATCTGCGTGCAGATGTTCCAGTATTGCAAGTTTGTTGTTTATGGATTGTAGTAAACTAACCTCGATGGATGTAGAAGTAGCGCAAGCGGTAGGTGATTCTGGTTCAGTCTCTGTTGAGTAGTCACGAGTGCGTTTCTTGCTTGGTTCAGATGACATAACGTCCAGAATGAAGAGGTTGCCGTTGGAAAAGGTGGAGAATATAATCCGGTTTTTGATGAGAGTTGTAGAGAGGTAGTGGTTGTTTTTAGTAGAAGAAAAATAAAGTTTTGTATTTCTGTTTACAAGCGTCAGTGTTCAGTGCGCTGCCATTTTGGATCTCACCCAAAGTCTCGCGATGTTCAGTTCAGTCCATCCACCTATGCAAAGAGTATTTCTTCTCTCCGGGTGATAATAATTCATTAACAGAAGGTGTTACTAAATGGTACAGTAACTTTGTTTGGAAGTGTGGTCTATTGTCAGATTAAATGAAAATTATGGTCTTTGGCTAGAAACACGTTAGGTGTGTTTGGCATATATAGAAGAATGACTATACTGAAAAGAATCCCATACCTAATGAGAATTATGGTGGAGGCGCTGTGCTATTGTGGTGTTTTTTATTCCCAAAGGCCTTGGGAATCTAATTAAGGTGCATGGTATCCTGAACAACAAGAAAAACCTGAACATTTTCAAAGGAAATCTGTCAATCTCTGACAAGACACTAAAAGTTGGTCATGATTGGATCATTCATCAGGTCAATGAACCAAAACAATCGTCCAGATCGAAACAAATATGGTTTACTGAACACAAAATCAAGCTTTGGACATTGCCATCTCAGTCCCCTGATCTAAACTCCATAGGAAAACAGTGGGGTGAGTCAACGAGGAGAATGCACAAGTGTGGACCTATGGAATCTGGACAATCTGGGGAGATTTTGTAAAGATGAACAGTCTTAAATCTCTTACTTTGTATTCTCCAACTTTATGGGGCGTCATAGGTGAATATTACAAGCTGTTTTATTGGCAAAGAGAGGCTTAAGACGGTATTATAAGCAGGGGTGCTAATAATTGTGAGCAACATGTTTTTGTTAAAAATATTTATTTCTTAATGAGATTTTCCTTTTTCTCAAAATAAATTTGCTTCCCTTTTAATCAACTTTAGCAGAGGTGCCAATAATTCTGGAGGGTACTGTACACTATATTGCCAAAAGTATTGGGTCACCTGCCTTGACTCACATATGAACTTAAGTGACATCCCATTCTTAATCCATAGGGTTTAATCTGACGTCAGTCCTCAGAAGCCTTGCAGCTTCAACTCTTCTGGGAAGGCTTTCCACAAGGTTTAGGAGTGTGTTTATGGAGATTTTTGATCATTCTTCCAGAAGCGCATTTGTGAGGTTACACACTGATGTTAGACGAGAAGGCCTGGCTCTCAGTCTCCATTCTAGTTCATCCCAAAGGTGTAGGGTTGAGGTCAGGACAGTCAAGTTCATCCACACCAAACTCTACTGTCGTACTTGTCTGACTGCATTGTGCCAAGCAAGTCTCAGCTTTGGTGGGGACACATTGCCAACTCCTGTTGTCACAATATCAAAAGTATTGTTTCAATACCAATACCAAGTGAAGAATCTCGATTTATTCTCTTGAATCTCTTGATTTGATTTGAGGGCCCCCACCACCTTGACGCCACCATTCACATCAGTGGCGATCATAGAATTTGATTGACCCTCCACACACACACACACAGAAGGTGACGGTTGTCATATATAGGTTTCTATTTCATATTTTGGGATTCATATATATATATATATATATATATATATATATATATATATATATATATATATATATATTTTTTTTTTTTTTTTTTTTTTTTTTTTTTTTTTGAAAAATAGAAGAGATCCCTTTGCACAGCCAACTTAAAAAGGTGCTGGTGGATTGCAGGTTTTAAAGTTCATATATAAAAAGAGGTGGCCACCGCACACTGTTATATTTCTTTAGTGATTTTTATTGAGCAACGCGTTTTGCCAGTTGCTTCATCAGGCTCAATTCAAAACTAAGCAAGTGAGATAAAATAAGGTCCCATCACAACAGGTGATAGGCCACTGATACATCACATGACTCAAGTCATCACATCAATTAGTCACATAGTCCATTGACTCAGGTCATCAATTAGTCAATTAGTAAATCTATCACACAGCTCAACTAGTCATCTTCCCTACTAGAGGCAATCCAGAAATCTTTTTCTATTACTAGTCAAATATTTCACAATCAACATTTCACAATTTTAGTATCACATTCTGATATTAGAGTCCATTACATTGTTGACAGTATTTAAATGTCCATATTTGTGTACATATCCACAATCACATGAATCCTTAAAAACGCCAATGTTCACAGCAAATACATATTCAATAAACAGTTACACTTTTAAGCAACATTTAGACAATTCATTACAGTTAACCTTTCTATTAAAAATGTGCCCAAAATGTGTTCCATACACAAATGTCAGAATTCATATACTGGTTAACTTTCAATTAAAAATGTAGTATATTTTAAAGTGCTTCAGTGCTTACAAGTACAATTACACCATACAAAATAATAGTAATTTCCCATCTTCATAGCAGAGTACAAGTTACCAATAGACCTTCCTATAAAACTCCACCTGTTAATTAAAGTGTGCTTGATTACTCATATTTTCTGTCAGTGTTAAGATTCAAATTTTCAAAAGACCACAACTTTACAAAAACATACTTAAATCTAGTAGTTCATTCAAACCAGCAGGCTCTACAGTATTTAATTCATGGATCCAAAATGCTTCCCTTCTTAGGAGTTGATTAATCAGATTGCCTCCCCTCGGATGAGGCTTAACTCTTTCAATACCCATGAATTTCAGAGTGGAAGGCGATCCATGATTTTTTTCTTTATAATGTCGAGCAATTGCATAGTCCATATTTCCATTTCTAATTGCGGCTTTATGTTCAGCAATTCTTAATTTGAGATTCCGTTTTATTTGACCCACATACATTAAACCACATGGACATTTTAACACATACACTACATGTGTGGACAAGCAATTAATAAATTCTTTTATATGGTATTTTTTGCCTGAATGTGGGTGGTAGAATATTTTAGTATCACTAGTATTCGAACAATGAGCACACTTTCCACATCTGTAATTTCCATAAACAGTTTGGGTAAGCCAATTTGTCTGCATAGGTTCTCTGTACATACAACTCACAACCATATCCCTTACGTTTTTGCTTCTTTTAAAACAGAATTGTGGTTTTACCGACGACAAATGATTTAAATTGGGATCACAATCCAGTAAGGCCCAATGTTTGTTTATTATTCGCTTGACCTGTCTAGAGACTGTGGAGTACTCAGACACAAATGTAAGCCTACTATTGTTTTGAACCCCTTATTGGAAGACTTAACTTTACTAATTATTGAACAAACTAAGCAAGATTCGTCGAAAGTAACAGCAGAAATACAGGCAGTAAAAGAAAATCTGAAGAAAGAGATGGAAAACACACAGCTCACTCAACTGGAAACAGAGACCCAACAGGAATTAACAGCTTTTGAGGAACAACTTAGAGTTTTCAAGATCAAAAAGTATGAACGTGATGCTGAAGACTACAAAAAAGGAGTGGTCTACAGTTGGAATGACCACAGACAGCAAAGCCGCAGGCCGCAACAAAGGCATTCATGGAATCAGAGGCCAACAGAACGCAGACGTGAACTGTTTCTGACCAGTGAAGAAGACACTAGTGACCAAGGACAAACGAGCGCCACCTCCACAGATGGGAGTTTTTTAGGAAAAAAACAAAATCGACGAAGAAAACGAGGAGGGGAAAGAGATCCAAATCGAGTGACCCGATTCCTGGTCCAGAACCAGAAAATACGGTGATCAATATTTCTGATTACAGTTTAACAGCCCCTCAGCTAAGTGTGTTAAGTCGTGGATTGTCTTTTGTTCCAACTAACAAAGTAAATGCATTCAAACTGAAAGTGGATAGCTATAAGTTTTTTAGACAACTGCACTTAAAGCATTTTTTTCATACTAGAATTGATGGGAATGCAATGAGTTCTAGATCTATAGATCCAATTGCCAAATTTAAGAAAAAATCCACCTTTATGCCGCCTGGTTCCCCGAACTCCACTTTAGCCACATTCTGTAAACTTGTAGAAAAAGATATAAATCTTATGATGAAATCAACAAACAAAATGAATGCTGGAAATATCAGTGGTGAGGAGAGGAAGGCACTAAAAGAATTACAACAGAACACAGAAATTGTTATCAAATCTGCAGATAAAGGGGGGGCAATTGTTGTACAAAATACCAAGGATTATGTTGCAGAGGCAGTAAGACAATTGAGTGACACCAAATATTATACACAGCTGGGTAAAAATCCAATAGATGAGCACATAAAAAAGAGAGATGAATTGCTAAACCATGCTTTAGAGAGTAAATGGGTTACCAAAAGTCAATATGATTTTTTGAAAATAGATCATCCAATCACTCCTGTATTGTATCTTTTGCCTAAAATACATAAAAGACTGGTGAATCCACCGGGTAGGCCTATCGTGGCTAGTAGGGATTCCCTAACCGAACCCCTGAGCCAATTTGTGGACTTTTTTTATTAAAGACATAGTCAAAACACTTCCATCTTATGTCGCTGACACCAGGGATATTTTAAATTTGGTCAGAGAGATGTCTATACCTAAGCATTCCCTTTTGGTAACTTTTGACGTAGAAAGTCTTTACACTAACATCCCGCATGAAGGTGGTTTGCAAGCCATCAATTTTTTTCTGGAGGCCAGTGAGAGTGGCGCACCAGTGGAATTTCTGATGACTCTTACTAAATTCATTCTCAAATCCAACTACTTTATGTTTAATAATAAGTATTACCTACAGTGTCAGGGCACTAGTATGGGGTCTCCGTTTGCACCCAATTATGCAAACCTATTTATGGGCTGGTGGGAAGACCAACATGTATTCAATAATAATCCTTTTCAAGGCCACATCCAATGCTTTAAACGCTTTATCGATGATATTTTTTTGATCTGGAGTGGGACAGAAGATGAGCTGATTGCATTTAACCATTAGATTAATGGAACTCATCCTTCTTTGCGTTTTACAATGGATTACAGCAATGATCACATCCATTTTCTAGATCTTTTGATAAAGGTAAATGATGGGGGGAAATTAGAAACTTCAATTTTTCGAAAAGAGACTGACAGGAATACAGTATTGCATGCAACAAGCTTCCATCCCGATCACATGATTCAAAATATTCCATATGGGCAGTTCCTAAGGTTAAAAAGAATATGCAGTAATGAAGACAACTACCAAAATAAAGCCCAAGAAATGGCACAACGATTCAGACAAAGGGGGTACAATGACAAATGCATTAGCCAATCTCTGGATAAAGTGAGTAAAAGAGACAGAGAAGAATTGTTAAACTCTTCCAATAAGGGGGTTCAAAACAATAGTAGGCTTACATTTGTGTCTGAGTACTCCACAGTCTCTAGACAGGTCAAGCGAATAATAAACAAACATTGGGCCTTACTGGATTGTGATCCCAATTTAAATCATTTGTCGTCGGTAAAACCACAATTCTGTTTTAAAAGAAGCAAAAAAAAAATAAGGGATATGGTTGTGAGTTCTATGTACAGAGAACCTATGCAGACAAATTGGCTTACCCAAACTGTTTATGGAAATTACAGATGTGGAAAGTGTGCTCATTGTTCGAATACTAGTGATACTAAAATATTCTACCACCCACATTCAGGCAAAAAATACCACATAAAAGAATTTATTAATTGCTTGTCCACACATGTAGTGTATGTGTTAAAATGTCCATGTGGTTTAATGTATGTGGGTCAAACAAAACGGAATCTCACATTAAGAATTGCTGAACATAAAGCCGCAATTAGAAATGGAAATATGGACTATGCAATTGCTCGACATTATAAAGAAAAAAAATCATGGATCGCCTTCCACTCTGAAATTCATGGGTATTGAAAGAGTTAAGCCTCATCCGAGGGGGGGCAATCTGATTAATCAACTCCTAAGAAGGGAAGCATTTTGGATCCATGAATTAAATACTGTAGAGCCTGCTGGTTTGAATGAACTACTAGATTTAAGTATGTTTTTGTAAAGTTGTGGTCTTTTGAAAATTTGAATCTTAACACTGACAGAAAATATGAGTAATCAAGCACTTGCACTTTAATTAACAGGTGGAGTTTTATAGGAAGGTCTATTGGTAACTTGTACTCTGCTATGAAGATGGGAAATTACTATTATTTTGTATGGTATAATTGTACTTGTAAGCACTGAAGCACTTTAAAATATACTACATTTTTAATTGAAAGTTAACCAGTATATGAATTCTGACATTTGTGTATGGAACACATTTTGGGCACATTTTTAATAGAAAGGTTAACTGTAATGAATTGTCTAAATGTTGCTTAAAAGTGTAACTGTTTATTGAATATGTATTTGCTGTGAACATTGGCGTTTTTAAGGATTCATGTGATTGTGGATATGTACTGTACACAAATATGGACATTTAAATACTGTAAACAATGTAATGGACTCTAATATCAGAATGTGATACTAAAATTGTGAAATGTTGATTGTGAAATATTTGACTAGTAATAGAAAAAGATTTCTGGATTGCCTCTAGTAGGGAAGATGACTAGTTGAGCTGTGTGATAGATTTACTAATTGACTAATTGATGACCTGAGTCAATGGACTATGTGACTAATTGATGTGATGACTTGAGTCATGTGATGTATCAGTGGCCTATCACCTGTTGGGATGGGACCTTATTTTATCTCACTTGCTTAGTTTTGAATTGAGCCTGATGAAGCAACTGGCGAAACGCGTTGCACAATAAAAATCACTAAAGAAATATAACAGTGTGCGGTGACTTGCATTGATTTCATTTTGATTTTTAAATAATAAAAATACAAAAAGCGTATTATAGAAATTTTTATATTTTGACATGTATCTCACCAATTCAAGCGGGCTGCTCGACTTGCCTTTCATGGGTGTGTAGGGCAGACTGTCCTGAATCTGGCAATATCATTGCCATGGTGGAGGGATTCTCTGGGGCTGAGCAAATGTGAAAAATATGTGGTGTGTGCCTTGCGGAAATAAATGCCATTTTTAGCCCTATGAGCCCTACTACTCTATGTTTGGCCATTCTCACTACCTTTAGTTATAAGCATTTATCCTGTCATTGTAAGTGTGATTTACACATGCTATATTTTTTTTCAGCACAAGCTACCTAGATCTGCCACCATTTCATATATTACTTCTTACATTGATTTGGTTTTGATTTTTAAATAAAACAAAAATCATATTGTACAATTTTTAAATTTGAAATGTATCTCCCCACAGCAAGCTGCCAGCTGGACATGACTTTCATGTATGTGTAGGCCAGACAATATAAGAACCATGGTGGAGGGGGCTGAGCAATTTACAGACATACGGTACTGTATGTGGTGTGCGCCCTACAGAAATAAATACCTTTTTTTAAATTTAGTGATGGAAAAATGACGTTTCTGCGCTCCATATCTGTGACACGAACTGATCTGACCTGACATGACCCGAGTTTGCGTGTTAGGCTTTAGCCTATGTGTGCACTCATGACGATACTCTACAACAACTTTTTACTGCATTGGCATGAACAAAGTAAAGGCAAAAAAGGTGCTTCTTGTCCATGACTCATAGCTTATGGTCATATTTAACATATCTAAAACCCATTTAACACCAGATTTCCCCTTTAAGCACTACCCTAGTTCAACTTAAAAAGAGCATGCTACAGGAGAGGAAGGGCAGAGAGAGAACACGGTGTGTGAGCTCAATCTGTACATTCGCTTTTAGAATTCCATGTATTCTGCAACTTTCACATCCAGTAAGCGAAGACTCAAGTGAGGGTTATTGTGCAAGTCAAATCTGTGTTCTGTCAGGTTTCACTTCACTTAACTGAGATCATCTCACCTTTGCACTACCTTTCTCTGTCAGATAAGTAACCATTTAGCATACCGTTTTCCAGTTTACAACAAGTATGCAACAATGCACCATGAATTGGCTAAAAATCGGTACACACGTGACACGTGTGAAAATTACAACCAGTTGAGAAAAAAACAGTGGCGGTGACAGGATTTTTTTTATTGCTGTAGCTAAGCTGTTGCTTTATGCCAGTCAGGTGTTGCTTGTCATTCCTGTGACAGAAAGAATGTGTTGAATCTCACATACATTCAGTTTTGGGAAGGTTACTTTGCACTGTATCTAATAGCTATCATTACTTAAAATGTTTAGTTACTGTAACTCAGTTTTTGTCTTTTGTTGATTATGTTGATTTTGCCTTTTGAGATTACTTGCCTAAAATGAGGAAAAGTAAACATGATCATTTAAATCAAGTAAACTATACTTGAATTGCTGAAGTGTTGCTACACTGTGAAGTTAGTTACCTAAGTAGCCTAAGGTTAACTAATTGCACAGTGTAGCAAAAACATGTACCGGTGTATATATGTGTGTATATATATATATATATATATATATGTGTGCGTGTGTGTATATATATATATATAATGTGTGTGTGTGGTTTTGGATTTTATGCCACTTTAAAGAGAAATAAAAACTTGAACTTAAAAGCCAAAACAGCTTGGGCTGGTCCAGCTACACAGAGGAGTACCGGGGAGGGAGTGCCAGCACGCCACAGGTATGTTGACCGCTCTCTGAGGCTCCTGCCAAGCACACACATAACATGCATTCACACATGGATAGGACCTATACCAGAGACTTTCTAACGAGGAGACACAGCACTCAAAAAATCCTCCATAGAAATGCATGGGGCTAGTTTGTAACGCCAATATGGCCGTTGTCTACACATATCACACCCCTTCCTCGGCAAAATGTCGACATGTGAATACATTGAGCCAATCATGTGGTGTGTTGTGAACTCGCCGCTGGAGCAAGATTGGTGTCATGAAGCCTTGCTCACACGCATTTCTGCCGAAGAGGATCCCCTAAGAGTGCCCAAAAAGCGTTGCAATATGGCCGCCAAGTGGGGGGACTTGCCTAAAAGGACTTTGCCTATACCAAGCGTGTAGGGAGAAGTTAGGTCTGTCTGTGTTTGTTTTGCTTAGTTAAAGTTGCAATTGTGGAAGGCTTTAGTCGTAGTTACAACATCCTAGACAACGAAGAGCTTGGGCCAGGACCGCCTCCTAACATTAGATAAACGGAAAACCACCAGGACAAACCAATGGAACCATCACTAGGTACTAATTTGTGATTACATTTCAGATGGTGGTGCTTGTTGGTTTCCTGTAGTATAGCGTTTTTTTTTCTTTATTTATTTTTCTATGTCCGTATATTGGGGGGGGGGGGGGGGCATTTAGGTCATATTTGCATATTGGGAATGTCAATGTCTATGGTGACTACAGCCCTGGCCCTACCTATTTTGCTATGTCCGTATATTTGAATATTGGGGGTGGGGTGGGGGCACGTCCCCCTCAATGTCTATGGTGACTACGGTGTGTGGGTGGGTGTGTGTGCTTCTGTGTGTGCGTGCATGCATGTGTGTGGGAACATTGGTGGTAAGTTGTAGGAGTGTGTGTATGAAGATAATTTTCATCCAGGAGATGAAAAACATACTCTTTCCCATTCCCATCTGGTTTGAATCCTACCTCACATGATGCTCGTTTAACGTATCGTATAAGTATATATACTCTTTTGATCCCGTGAGGGAAATTTAGTCTCTGCATTTATCCCAATCCGTGAATTAGTGAAACACACTCAGCACACAGTGAGGTGAAGCACACAGTAATCCCGGCGCAGTGAGCAGCCTGCAACAACAACGGCGCTCGGGGAGCAGTGAGGGGTTAGGTGCCTTGCTCAAGGGCACTCCAGCCGTGGCCTACCGGTTGGGGTTTGAACTGGCAACCCTCCGGTTACAAGTCCGAAGCGCTAACCAGTAGGCCACGGCTGTATCATGGCTTGGTCAGCTATCTGGGGGTCCCCCAGGGCTCAGTGCTGGGCCCCCTTCTCTTTGCTATCTACACCACCTCTTTGGGACAGATTATCCGTTCGCATGGCTTCTCATACCACTGCTATGCAGACGACACACAGCTCTATCTGTCCTTTCCACCTGAAGACCCCTTGGTTTCAGCATGGATCTCGGATTGCATCTCAGACATAGCTACATGGATGAAGGCACACCACCTCCAGCTGAACCTCTCTAAGACTGAACTGCTGGTCCTCCCAGCTAAACCTACTATACACCACGACATCAACATCAAATTTGACTCCCCGTCTGTTTCACCTACCAGGACTGCTAGGAGTTGTTCCGACAACGAACTAACCTTCTCAGATCATGTTGCCTCAGTTGCCCGTTCATGCCGTTTCGCACTCTACAACATACGGAAAATCAGGACTTACTTGACTCAAGATGCTACCTAACTTCTGGTTCAGGCAATAGTCGTCTCACGCGCGCCTGGTCTACAACCAACCCAAAAGGGCACATGTTACCCCGCTGCTCATCCAGCTGCACTGGCTACCTATGGCGGCCCGCATCAAATTCAAGGCTCTAACGCTTGCCTACAAAGTAGTCTCCGGTTCTGCTCCCGCCTACTTGAATGCCCTCATACAGACATACACTACCTCCAGACCGCTGCGCTCCTCAGATGAACGACGGCTAGCTCTACCACCGGTACGCTCAGGCCAATCCAAACTTTTCTCATCTGTTGTTCCACGTTGGTGGAACACAATGCCAGTTCCTACAAGGGCAGGGATATCCCTCTCCATTTTCAAAAAACTCCTGAAGACCCAGCTCTTTAGAGAACATCTCCTCTCATAGCACCACTTACAACAAGTCTTGCTGATCCTAGCACTTACCAGCCGTCTTGAACTGACACGTACTGTAACTGTAAAAAACAGCACTCACTGACGCACTTATTCTTACTGTACTCTACCGTTTTTAAATTGTCCTAAAATTATTGAGAATTGCTTTCAAACTTAAACTGTTAGTCGCTTTGGTTAAAAATGCGTCAGCCAAATGTAATGTAATGTAATGTTTCCTATGGCGGTCATTTTTGACAAAAAAAGTGTTACCAAATTGAATAAATCACTCAAAATTCAAAGAAAGTAGTCACAATGAATTCTATGTGTTCAAATGCCTTTTTTTGAAGGATCATAAGGTCTTGTGGCAATCTGATGAAAAATGCCATATTTATGGTACAGGGAATGTGTAAATCGGTCATTTTCGACCGGAACAGTGTTTAAAGGTTAAAACAGAAAGTCAGCTGGCCTCGCCTTTTCTGGCCAAGTAAAACCACAGAGCCTGTGCCTGCGGCAGCTCAGAGATAAGGCAGGTCGGCTACGTGGTGGTGGTATCCCTTAGAGTGCTTATGTTCATAGCTTCCTACAAGACATACGCAACAATGTGGTATGTATTGCAGCCTTTATTACTGCTTGGCTAAATTAGACTTTATTCCTGGATGTGATTGGTGAATGATCAAAAAAGTAGTATGAGTATGAGCATGCAAAAAATATAAGGAGTCAATTATTTTGAAAGTATGGTAATAATATTATTTCCTACCAACATTTTAGATTTTGCTTAAAACACATGATGCATTGTAATAATACATTATGTAAATCATATTTTGTTCTGTTGTGTGTGTTTTGCAGAAATGCCATCTCTTTTAATTCTTTCTTTAATCTGTGAAAGAAGTTATCATTATAACTGGGTCACTAAAAAAAAACACACAACAATGCACACACACACACAGTCAATGTTACCACTAAGTAAATACACCTGTCTTTCTCTCTTTTTTACTTTAGGACAAATGTTCAAACTACACAATGCATTTTGCTGGCTTTTTTAACAGCCTGCTCTGGTGAGTCTGAGTGTGATCAAGATGAGGAAAGCTGTGTCAACCGAGACGTCTATGACAAAAAGGTCACAGCAATCCCGGTCACACTGAAAAAAGAAGGGGCCAAAGAGGTCTTTTTTGTGGGCAGTCCAATCAGTTTAATTCACAAAGGTGCCTTTGCCACAAATCCTCAGCTTGAGAAGGTTGAGTTCCTTGGTACCTCTACAGATTCTATTGAACCTGGAGCATTTGAGGGCTTAAATAACATTAACAGCATTGAGATATCTAACACACCACTGAGGTCACTTTCTGTGGGAGTCTTTCAGGATTTGACCAGCCTTGAAAATCTTGTCCTGAAAAGCAACAAAATCCAGAGTTTACAGAAGGGATTGTTTGATGGTCTTGAGAAACTCAAAGATCTACAGCTGCATATAAATGAAATTGCTACCATCGAGGATGGGATATTCGATCAGCTAGAAAATCTTCAGAATCTTCATCTGGCAAAAAATAAACTCAGCTCCATTTCATCATCTCTCGTCTCAAAATTGAAGAAACTCAAAGTAATCAGACTGTATGAAAATGAATTACCATCTCTACCTGATGGAATATTTGACAATCTGCAAGAAATTACAGAGATTGCTTTACAAAACAACAAAATATCATACATACAGCCACAATTAATTCTGCATAAAGATAATTTAGTAAAGTTATTTTTAGACAACAACCTCTTGACAGAGTTGCCACCGCAGATGTTTGTCAACTTTCCATTACTTAAAACATTGACACTGCACAGTAATCAATTAACACATCTGCCACCAAACTTATTTGGAGAAATGCCTAAACTTACAGAGTTAAGTTTGAAGAGCAACAATCTCACCACACTTCCTCCAGGAGGTCTGAGTGTCCTTTCAAAGCTCAAAAAATTGGATCTGTCAGAGAATCTGTTTGAAACTGTGGCAGGAGAGTTTTTTGTTGGTTTGGAGAAGGTCGGAGATCTTAATCTTCAGAAAAATATTATTACATCCCTTACATCAGACAATTTTGAGCCCTTAAAAAACTCTATATCAACCCTGAAACTTTCTAGAAACCAACTGAAATGGCTACCAAATGATGTTTTCAGTTCTCTACCGAAACTGCGTAAATTATACCTGGATGGCAATCCTTGGCATTGTGACTGTAACCTGAAACCCTTTTACGAATGGATTAAATCCAATCCCAAAATGTTAAAATCTGTAGTACTATGTGCCTCACCTGAGTCTTTGAAAGGCCAAGAGATCATCAAACTAGAAGAAAGTGTCTTAATATGTCCCACAACAATACCTACAACAACATCGCTTATGACAACAACAACAACAACCACAACATTACCTACAACCACAACAATACCTACAACGACACCGCTTATGACAACAACAACACCAACAACCACAACATTACCTACAACAACACTGCTTTTGACAACTCCACCAACCACTACTGAACTTACAACAACTTTAAGAACAACAGCAATTACAACAACTTTAAGAACAACAATTACAACAACACAGCCCACCACACCTGTGGACCATGTGACCCCAACAGAGAAGAGGAGAAGACCATACACAACCCCACCACGAAGAAGCACACCCCTACCTACCACCAATGCCACTAAAAAGCCAGACCAGGGTGAGGACAGTCATTTGATCATCATTGTAGTGGTCTGCATGGCCGCCATCGTCAGTACCTTTTTAGGCGTGGCCTGCTGGAAAAGGTACAAGAGAGATAGCAGAGACTTGCACCAGCAGCCAAAGTCAAACTCAGTCATCTTGCCCATTTTACAAAAGGTTGAAATCAGAGGTATTTGACAGTCAGTTCTTACACGTACTGAAATAAAGACTCTTTTGGACAAAGACTTTGGTTATATTTTAATTTTGTCAAAATCTCCTAAAACACTGCTTTAAAGCTCTACCATAGAATCACTTTGGCCTTTGTGATTTAAATGATTTTAAATTCTTTGTACATATTTTGAAATTTTAATAAATTGAATGTTGACTTTTAATATCTGCTTAAGGTTGCAGTAACTTGTCGAACACTGGTCCATTATAATGTTTCTACCATATCATGTTCACTACTTCAGTCCTTTGCGTGACCAATAAATCCTTACACTCTGAAGTATATGTGGGCTGTAGCATACAACTAATTAGATCAAAGTCACTGACAGCAAATGTCAAGCATGCCAAGTCATAATCTACACTATAGGAAGCAAGTTATTCCAGTATGAGCTATGCCGTGCCAGTGTGAAAGAGTGACAATGAATTGAACTGATATCATTATTGTCATTAATTGTCATGGATTTATACATAGTACAGTCGTTTGCCAGATTATTTTACTTTTTATGTGTTGTGCCATTTAGAACCCAATTATATAATAATTTCCCAATAATGTAATAACTCCCAATAATGTAATGAAAATCTCTACTTAACTCCATAAAACATGTAATAAAAACCTGGCAATGTAATAAATTATGCAATAAACTGTTAGTTCCAAAATCTAAAATGGAATCATTTCCCAATTTTGTTATATTGTGGTTGATGTTTTTATAGTTTGCTACTAATAGTTTGGGGCAAACAGCGAGCTGTAGACATTCCATTGTGAATATGTAGTAGACAGCTCAGACATTACTATCTCAATGTGGGTGGCAATGTTTAGTGTGTAAACCAGTTCAATGCCTTCTGACAGTATAATGTTACACCATGGGTAGCCTGTGCATGAAAATCTGACAAACAGTGAAATGTGGTATTTGTGAAAAAGTTCACATCATCCACTGTTGCTTTAACAGTGTCATCGATTGATCAATAAGTATCATGAAAGGCATAATGCAGGTGTCCTTTAAGTGTATTAAGGTATAGTTTTGAAGTAAGAAGTCTCTTTTTATCGGTCTTTCTCTCTTACATGCTCTCTCAGTTAGCACCTTCTATTTTTATTGTCATGTTTTTTATGTGTAATATTGTCATTTATTCATACAGAATTTGTTTTTCTTCTTGATCTCTTTGACTCATAAATACACACAGTTCATAAAAACCACACCCATGTCCTGTCCAATATCAAAACTTCCTGACTGTGGTTCTATTCCCCAGAGACTATCGCTGGTTAAAATATCATCCCAGTCCATGTTATAAATAATTGTAAAGGGTAGGTTGTCCTATTCCTGTGGTGATTGCCCAAGCTCTGTGGCTAAAATTACCTCACAGATAGTCATTATCTCCTTCTGTTATTGTAACCTTCACAAGGAGCAATATATTAGCCGACAGCCACAAGTTTGTGTGCCCCAATCTGACTTCTCATAAGAGGAAAATGTTTTTCTTTGAAAAACAGTGAGTTGAAATGATTTACTCTTCAGGGGGAATAACAGATGTCACTGCTAAATTGGCGAGCCCAATCCCCCAAAAAGAAAAGTGCCTCTGACAACGAGTCTGGCAGACAAATAGAGGAATGCTGCATGATATCGACACCAGATATGTTATGATTACTACTTCCCTCTAATAAACTGTGGGCTGGGAGTTCAGGAAGTACAGTACATGGACATCTTGTTTGACTGACTTAGTCATCACCTGCAGAGACCTCCCCTTCTCTCCCTTCTTGTCCATTATACCACCATACTACAGCATATGTCAGCTTGTAGTGTCCAGCTTTGTGTGTGTTTGTGTGTGTGTGTTTGTGTGTGTGTGTGGGTGGGTGGGAGCTCCCTTGGCTGGAAGGACAATTTATGCAGCATTGTAAATATGGCATGGGGTCACTATGAGAAGCTATGTTAGCGTTAGCAGGAACGGCAGATGACCAAGGCGTGATAGGAAACACAGCACAGGCCAGTGGCTGACTCAGGGGAATGGTCACAGTACACCCGGATGGAGGACTTCCCCCTTGTCAACACACATCGTATGTGACAGCACATGGAAACAAGGTTGAATAATGACAATATGAGTAAAAAGCCAGGGCAGTCTTTGTGGAAATATGATTGCAGACTGCAACACAAAACTGACCTCCTAGGAGCAATGACTCACAATAAGTTAATTCCACATGAGATGACAAGTATGAAAAGCTTAACCAACAGCCTGTGGAAATATCAGACCCATCCAGTGCCTGCATATTTGAACTGTTTCTAATTCAGTATAAACGTATTCTGATCCAGTGTCTGAGTTTTATCCTTTTTGTCATGTTGCCGGTTGCACTTTTCAATTTTGGCACCAAGCATGCTCAAGGATGACTTGAACTGAAAAAGTGGAATAGTTAGTGGCTCCTTGAGCAATATGATTCTCACCAAAAAACAGATTCAACACATTTTCTTTTACAGAATCAAGACAAAACATGGCCACCAGCTTAAGTAAGGGAAATCTTACAGGCGTGTATGACCTTGTCATAGCGTTATACAGAAGATGTTTTTTCCATTACCCAGTAGCCACATCAAGCGGTAGGAAATCATTAATATGTCACTAAGGCACTGATACCAGTGCAGAGTGGAAATCAGGGTATGGGATGACAGAATATATTTTTGCATCACAGATATTTGGCTCAAGACATTTAAGCACATTTTCTTTTTTTTTCCAGCCAGAAGAGGAGGAAAAGGAAAGAGTGCAGAGAGTGTGCCTGACACGCTGGGTAGTTTCTACACTTTCTTCTGAGCAAGCGCTTAGCAAGCACTCTGTACATGGATATAATTTACTGCCTGTACAGTGAGCTCATCTGACCTCCCGTTGACAAAATAACATTGTTTGCCCATTATATCAGATCTCTGCATGAAATATAGCTTAAACTGGGTTATACAGCACTACTATAGTTTGTTTTCAAACTACAGTGCCATTAATACAGATATAACAATAATGTTAGATATTATCTGCTTGTAAGAGATAGGCCAATATTTATGACTCACAAAAAAAACAAAACAAGTAATTTTACAAATTTACAAAAGTAATTTGTTCACAGTAAAAAATATGTTTAGAATGTCAAAAATTGTTTGTCTGATGTACTTCAAAAGTCTCTGTCCAGTCCATCTCTGTGCACATGTTTGTGTGTTTGCATGGGACAACGCCTGACAAGAATAACCGTGTTAACAATCGAAGGTCAGCGTATGGAGCTCGGCGGGAGCGTAGGAAGTGTTGATCCCCTTGGCGTCCCGGCCTGCAAGATCTCCTTTCTTTGTTTTGTCCCTTCCTCCACCCTGCCCCTGTATCCTCCTCACAAGGTCCCTCAGGCCTGCTGCTCATCATCAAACATCGGCCTCTGTCTCTGTCGCTCTGCTGTTCTGGCCCTGACTGACCGCGTCCAAGGAAGGGAACATCTTCCCTCAGCCAGGCCGCCTTGTTTATTATTCCACGGAGCACTGCAGGACAGCTCTGACCGTCCCACATGTACAGAACGCTGACAATATTATTCCAGTGACTCTGGAATAAAACAGGGAGTGACATCTAGGATGAAGGATGGATTGATGTTTGTTTGTGAGCTCTCAAACACCGAGGAGCTTTTTCCCGCCACCCTGGCAAGGTGGGAAAAGTGGGTGCGCAGGAAAAATACTCGCTGCAGTGCTGGGCCGGAAGCTGATTGATGGATTGTCCTGACAGTATACACAGGAGGCCCGACACTTATTTCCCAAGCTGCCCAGTGTTTTCACCCTCTTTTATCGCGGCAGGGATTTCCTGCAGCCTCCCTGAGGTCTATCGCAGCACCCAGAGTGCTCAGGATCCCAGGCAGGGTTTCCTCCATGGGGGCCCACTCGGTCGTCTCAGATCGCGCACCCCCCCACCGTCACAACCCGTGTGCCACGCACACACACACACACACACACACACACACACACACTCTTGCTCTCCCTCACACAGAGTGGTTCGGTGCGTGTGGAAGTCTGCCAGTGCTCCTCACAATGGGTGGAAATGGGAATTTAATACAAACTTTCTCACAAGGCTTTCACATCCAAACCCCCATCACACATGCATAGCACAAAAAAAAAAGTGCCAAAGCAGTGCCCGGGTGTTTTAAGTGACTCTGAGCACTGGTGAGATTTGAAATATTCCCACAGATTCATAACAGTACTGTTTAGAAAAACACTGAACTAAACTGCAAACCCACATTAAGATAATTCATACACAAATACATAAAACAATAGCAAAATACTATGACTGAAATTGAAACATAAAATAAACATACCAGTAACTTTAAGTTGAAAAGGTACTGATAAATCACAACAGTTCCTTGTTTTTTTGTATCTCTTTTTCTCAGACATGACCTTGCTGACCATGTGCATATTGTCTGCTGACCCCAAAAAGGAAGGCATGTAAAGAGACACAGAGAAGGACTTGTCTTTGTCTGATGCAAGCAAAGCAAAAACAGCAAGGAAAAATAATCAACAAGCCTTCCACTCTCATAATAAACTCAACACATGATTGCAGCGCGGAACAACAAAAGGCGGCTGAGACAATGGCTGCTGGTGCTTAAAGAGTGGCGCTGTACCCCAGCCAGGTCTCCACCCCAACAGAGCAGACCGCACATCTACACACCCTGTCTAGCAGAGCCCAGGGTCCAGTGTCTGTGTTGATACAGCATGTGGTCCTTTTCCCGTGAGGTTTCCCCCTCCTCCTCCTTCTCCTCAGTGATGTCCTCTGCACACTGGGGTACGTGAAACACCAGGTACTCAGTCATTACCCATGTGACCACTGGAGAACCATAAAACATTGACATCAATTTGATATACTTGGTATGTTGGAATGTTACAGTAGTTATTTCCACTGATATACCCCACAGGCATGCATACATGTCTATCATCTTTACATCTTTTCTGTCATCTCTATCATCTTTACCTTTACACAGACAGTCAAAACAACAATGACCCTATGTTTACAAATGTATTGCTTCTTAAGCATATTGCCAATACTAAAGAGCATATTACAGAGTATATTTAAAAGAATAATCAACTTTTTTTTAATATATCCAGTGGCAACAGTTTTGTTTTTTCACAGATGAGATTGTTTATGGGTGTTTTGCATTTTTGGCCATGTGCAAGGGGAAAAGGAAAGGCTGCTCAAGGTAATGTGCTATTCTTGGTGCGAGGGACACTCCTGCAGTGGACTTTTAGTGACAGTGCCAAAAGAAGACTAAAGAACATTCCGCTCTGTCCAGTGTCTACTTTGCAGTGTCTTCAAAGGTCACCATAAGAAGTAAAAAAAAAACAATGGTACTTCAAGATAACCTGCTTGCATAATGTGCATGCATAAGCATATAAGGATGATAGACCTGAATGATAGCTGTGTGAAACAATGAACAAAACTGAGAAGAAGTACTAGTCAGCAGAAGAATATATAGAAGTGTTCATACTGTTTTTTTTTATCTTAGCCTATGACAAACTGAAAACAGGAAACTCCAACAATACCGAAGTGAGTCAACTCAAACTGCATACAGTGATCAGGAAACCAAGGGAAAGCATGAAATCAACACTTTTGCAAACCGCCCATCCATAATTGTTCAAAGTGTGCTGAAGCGCTCCCTTAATGACTTTAAAAAGTGTGATGCTGGATGATTTCCATGTAATTACAGGCCAGACTGAACAGACAGACATAACAAAGGCAGTGCAAGATTGTTCTTCATTTCCTCACACTCACTGAAGTAGTGGAAGAATGTTTGGATGTTCACAATGCTGATGACATTTCCAATCTGTTCAATCCAACAGACCAATCCAAAGTTGAAACCCATGTGTTGTTCTTGATTATCAGGGGAGCTAAAGCACAGGCACACATCACGAAACCACAGAAAGGTTTGTGTTATTGGCAGTGCACGTGTTCCCAACAGCATAAGAATTTTGAATCACGTTCAATTGGTAACACAGGTGAACGACGACCATCTGGTTCTATGAATGTTTGCGCAATCACTCTCTGTGGTTTGCAACCTGCACATGCAGATGAGTGGCATACAGGACAGAATGGACATGTAAAATCTGAAATGCAGCTGCGTGGTTGGTTTAAATGAACCTCAGTCTGACCCATAGCATATAGGCTAAATCATAATATTAAACACATAAATAAGTAAAAGTTATTAGAGAAATATGCTAATAAGTGCAATGCAAGCCAAAAATGATTACGTTATACATTAATTCATTTATACCAATCATTTGTCAAAAACCTCAAAAAAATCGGAGAAAGTTTGTTGTAGCTGACACATTTCTCACTAATATTGTAGTAGGTGTTCTTATATACGCAGATTAAAGGTCACTTAGATTATCATGACATCTGAAGAAATACTTTTATCCTATAAACTTACTATAATCGAAGTTAACAGGCTCTATGTATTCTAATGCAGACAACAAGTATGCCATGTTTTGATGTCAAACAATGTGAAGTGCCAAAACCCTCAATCCTCTCTCTCCAGCGCCGTGACGCGTTTTCCTTCCTTTCCCACCCAGAGGAGAGGAGTTTACTGGGAAACATAGCTTGGCTTTTGGACGTATTAGACGCTTTTACACCAAGAGACATCTCAGAAAATATCAGATCTTGTCTGAATTTAATGGTACGGATGTAACATCGGAATTACTGGAGATGCGCATTAACGCGCCACAGTGGAATAATAATCTGGAAAGCAGATCTTATACCAATTTGAAAATATCGGAGTTATCCACAAATTAACGGATTACAACATATCTGGAATTATGATTAACGTCATTTTACTGTTATGTTTTATCTCCACATCAGGTGAGTATTGTTTTAATATTTACCCGCTACTATTTAATGAATTAAGGTTTTGTGTATGGCTAAAACAGTCAGTATTTAGCCCGAACCGAACCCTACACAAAAAAATCAACTTTATATGATGAACTCTTGCTCCGTGTGTAGAGTCAGTGTCAAGATGTAGTTTACATACGTTATAGTATTTAGCATTAGCTCACATTATGTGGTAAATGGGTGAATTCAGACGTTTCAAAAGGACTATCAATCCATCGCAAATCTGATGTGTGCGTGAAATCTGGTCTGGTATGGACAACTCAAGGCACCTCTACACGGACTAAACTTATGCCCAGCCAATGTTATAACTTTACTCTTTACAGCCAGTAAAATACCTTCCTGGTTGGTAAGGGAACTCACCAGCCCACAATGTCTGGAGTGGAATGTGATCTCTTGAGATTACCAGGGCTCATCTTTGTTTCCTACCATTGTTTGGGGGTCATATGCCTAGTAATGGCATGTAGAGGAAGGGGATAGGTGGAGGATGGAGAGAACAACAGTCTCAAAGCAGCAGAAGCTACTGATTGTAGACATGTTGTTCTTCTGCGAAAATGGCTTAACATGTTGTTCTTCAGCGAAAATGGCTTAACTATAACTTATCTCTCTTTGGGAGCATCCAAAATATGGCCACTGAAGTTATTTCTTTGTTACATTAGGGAATAAGGCAGTACAGTAGCCTAATCAAATCTGGGATAACAGTTGTTTTAGATGTTAACTGGACAATACTTTGTGTTAAAAGTCATGGATAATGGGACCACAGTTTAAGGTTTTCAGTTTAAACATTACATACTTTCATTGTCTTTTGTAGATTCTGTCATGGATCTCACCATGATTTCTAATGTGGGGCACAGTAGTAACGGGCACAGTAACACGCACACCTTGACATGTGTCAGTGGTGAGCGCAACCCCAAACTTAATCTGGAAATCAAGAAAGACGACAAAATCATCAGGTATCCAGAAGAACCCAAGTTCAAAGTGACACAAGTGGCCAATGTGGCCAATGAAGCCAGTAAGGTGATTGCATCTGGCTTCCACAACATAGAGCATGCAGGCATTTTTCATTGCCGTTCCAGCCATCATACTGTGACTTTTGTCAGCAACCTCAACAGAGGTAAGATGGAGTAATGACAATAGACACAGACAAACTATAAAATGATGTTCTGTCACTTGATTTGTGTCATAGTAAACATGTTTTATTTATATGAAACAAAGGGATGTTGGTCCCAGCACAACTTTCCATGACTGCCAATAAGGGGGATACAGTGGAATTGGTCACACATATCCACAAAACGGACAGAAAAGAAGAGATCACATGGAAACATAATGGTAATAATATCTTCTCTTTCCTCCAAGTAAACAAAAACATGATTTTGTGAGCTGCATATATTGCTTTGTTGACTAATTAAGCTCAGGAATACTCCTCTTCCTCTTCTATGTTACCTAAAGTTACCTGTGTTAAATGGCCTGATTTCATAAGATGATAAATGAAACATTTTAACATTTCAGGTAATTTCTACTCCACAACACATGTGCAAGAACGGGTAGACAATACAGCCAGGCTGACTTTAAACCAAGTCACTGAGGAAAGCGCTGGGATCTACAGTGCCAACTTCATTGGTGAAAGTCTGCTATTTGGTGCCATAATGAGACTCATTGTGAGAGGTATGGAGCATTACCCATTGTAAACCACAAGTATACATCGTGTTTAGATGATACCTGTTGATGTTGGAGCTGAGGCTAACCACCCTGTTGTGTGATTGTACCAGCTTGTCCAGGCATGAAGTGGGGGCTTGCATGTGATCAGGACTGTCCCGAGTGCCTCAATGGGGGTGTGTGTCATGACAAGAGTGGAGACTGCATCTGCCCGCCGGGGTTCATGGGAATGCGCTGTGAGACAGGTGGGTGTGGACGGCTGGAAAGGTTCGCCCTGAAGTGAATCATGCTCCTGGTGGTGAGACAGGACATAGAACTTTCTCCCACAGAGCTAGGGAGGGAGAACACCCATCCGACTGTACTGTGTCTGAGTAAAAAATCCATTGTCTATAATGATCTTTTGCTTCCTAAAATGCCTCTGTATTGTCCTCTGCAGCATGCCGGGAAGGGAAGTTTGGTCACAACTGTCAGGAATCATGTAATAAGCTGATGAACTGCAAAGGATTAAGCTTCTGTCTGCTGGATCCTTATGGATGCTCCTGTGCCAGTGGTTGGCATGGAGCTCTCTGCAATGAAAGTAAGAGCAGCTTCAGCTTTAGTACACCTAGTATAGGTACATCTACTGTAGTATGTGGCAAGTCTGCTGAAACTCTTTATGTCTTTTTCGTGTGTAGAGTACTTCATTGGTTAGGTTAATGATTCTGTAATGAAGTTGTTGAATGGGTTATATGGGACACTATATTGTTCCTCTTCCAGATGCTGTATATTGTTCCTCTTCCAGATGCTGTATTGGAGTCTAATCATTATATTACAGGAGTAAAACACTTACATTACACACATTATGTATTTTGTTTCAGAGGTGAGGATCACAGGATCAGTGTAGATTACTGGGTATGAGACTTGCAGGAAAAAAAGAATGTGCGACTAAGATCCTTTGTGCCTTCTGATAGAATGCTCTGATGGCATGTATGGTGCGGATTGTCGGCTGCGCTGTGACTGCAAGAACGGGGGAACCTGCAACCCTTACAGCGGGTGCCAGTGCCAGACAGGGTGGCGCGGGCAACACTGCGAGAAATCAGGTGACAGAGGAATTTCAGCTCAGACACCTGATGCACTAATTGGGAGAGATCAGGGTATCACAGGGTAGGACTCACATCCAGACCTCATGGGCCTTCCTATGTCCATCATTTCAATTTGAATTAAATTTGGGGAAAAATGTTGAAATATTTACTTATTATTCGAACGACATCCCATGCAGTTGGTGCTATGCAGTGACTCCTCTCCAGTGGTATTCAACGAACCAAAAGATGCTTGTATTTGGTGACGTTTGTGCTCATTACTCCTGCTGGTTTACTGCCTTCCTGTTGTTTTTAGCACTCCTCAAACACTCCTACATCTGACACCCAGATGCTTTGTAGATACTTGATGATTTAAGTCAATGAGACTATAAAGAGACTGGGTTAAAATATTGAAAGACTAAAGTCTCTAAATACAGGAATGGCATTTAGCATTTTTGTTGAACTGTGTACTATATCACCAGCACTGGCTCGAGAGGTAGAGGAGTCGTTCACTAATCAGTAGGTAGCTGGTGCTAGTGGAAGTGTCCTTGAGCTTATTTGCTGAATTGCTAAATGTCTGAATTTGAAGCTGTCTTCATTTGTCTGCTGTCTGATGGTCTTTCTCTGCCCTTGTAGAGCATGCCCCTCGGATCATTGAAATGGACGACAACCTAGAGTGGAACCTGCACTCAAGCCCGAAGCTCACATGCTCTGCCACGGGCAACCCCCCGCCTAGGCACATGAGCATAGTGCTGCGCAAGCTGGACAGCACTGAACTTCAGGTAACATGTCAGTGTGTGTGTGTGTGTGTTTGTGTATGTGTCTCTGTGTGTGTGTGTGTGTGTGTGTGTGTGTGTGTGTGTGTGTGTGTGTGTGTGTGTGTGTGTGGAGGAGTGGGTAGGTGTGGGTGTTACAGTCATTTTCTATTCAATATTAATTGATAGCATTAACAGAGTTTCTCCATGTTCTGTCACCAGCCTATCCGCACGACCACAGACTCGAACAAGAGCACCGCCCATTTTGAGATCCCACGCTTGCAAGCAGAGCACGGAGGCCTGTGGGAGTGCAGAGTGTCGACAAACGGCGGGCAGGACTCACGCAAGTTCAATCTCACTGTCAAAGGTAAGCAAAGACGCTCATAATGATCAAGAATACGACAGTGAAAATGAATAGACGCAAATAACAGAAGTGGTTGTTGCATATGTGATGAAAAAAAAAACACATTTAAACACTAATGGCATTATAATTGTAATGTATTGTCTTGTTAAACCAGAAGTATACTTTTGAACATACTTTTTAGACTCTTAATAAACTGTCATAGCAGTTACAGTTCACCATTCTCCTCCTAATGGACTCAGCCTACACTGTACATTGGTAGATACTCTGACGTGATATTGCCTCTCATGACAAGATCTGCCTTCTCCACTCAGAGCCACCATGTCCTACCACACCTCCGACACTGCTGGAGAAGGGCAGCAAGCAGCTACTGGTGAAGCTGTGGGACGCCTACAGAGGAGACGGACCCATCACCTCCACCAAAGTCCTCTATAAACGTTTGGACTCAACGGACCTGTTCTCCTCCTTTAGCGGTGAGTTCACGCTGAAGGCGTACAAGGCTGTCTGCTGACACTGTGCCATTGTGCTTGTTTGGTCTACACTCACAAGATGGATTTGTAGTATTAGATGTAGTAACAGCTGATGTCATATACCAATGAAATGAATGGGGTAAAATGCATGTTGTTTTATTGTACAGCTGTATTAGCACAAGGCGTATACAGTTCTTTGAGACAAGGGTGTCATCTCACCTTCGATTAGTCTGGAAAGAGTTAGTCTGGCAGAATTGATTTCTTCGGAAGACAACCATTAAGGAATCTGTTCTATGGGTAGCAAATAAATAGCAATTCAAAATCTCTTTCAAGTCTCCTTAAAAGTCTCCTCAAAAATTGCTGATCACATCTGGCCCTGCAAGTCAAAAAAAGTAAGACAAATGCCTCTGTGAAATGTTTTCTATTTAAAACATAAATAGGTTGTGTACAGATCAAGGACCCATCAGAGAGTCTTTGTCTTTGACTCTTTCTCTTTCTCTTCCAGTATACAACACTGACCCCATCAGCCTGATGCACCTGCAGCCCTCCACCAGGTATCTGGTGCAGGTTCAGCTCAGCCGGCCTGGGGAGGGAGGAGAGGGGACCTCGGGACCAGAGGCCATCATGAAGACCGACTGTCCAGGTAAGGGACATCAAAACCCGTCCAATCAGTGATACACAAAACCAGGGCAGTCAGGGCATGAGAGTAGTGAGCACAGTACACTAAATTGGTCAGTGTAGAGCAGAGAGGAAAGAATCTTGGCATCATAGCTAATTCCATTTTATTGGCCCGCTAGCTAGCAGCAGTGGGTAGCTGAAAGTGACCCAGCCTGTCTGTGAGTGATCCAGCAGGCATGGCGGACTGCCTCTGACTGCATGTTCTGTGTCGTCAGAGCCCACGGCCAGGCCGAAGATCGATTTCCGCTCGCTGGAGGGCCGTAACGCCACGGTCAAGTGGTCTCTGCCTCAAGGCCACGGCTCAGCCACAGGCTTTTTAGTTGAGTTCTACGGACCAACGGGGACGAAGCTGTGGGAGAAGCACAACATGCTCAGTGTGCACTCCATCGATCTCCACAACCTGGAGTACCACCAGGACTACCGCGTGATCGTCCGTTTGGTCAACTGTGGCAGTCTTGGGCCGGCCTCAAAGCCCTACATCCTCCGCGTCAACAGCCAGGGTAACATTTCCCCTTTAACCATCCACGGCAATGCCACTCTGTGCTTGACTCAGAGGCCTGCGAGAGCTGCATTTGTGCTTTCTACGTCAGGTCCAATGCTATAGGTGCACAGTTTTAGCTAGACTCTGAGAGAATAGAGAGAGGAGGTCTTGTTATTCTTTGAAAAGTTACTAAATTGCAGTAGAGGCTAAATTTCAGATGTACTAAAGCAAGTGCAGGGAAAGTAACTTGAATGTGGATTTGTAGTGAAAGAGAGTCCACCTCTGGTAGTAACCTGTTTTGTGGCTTTCTTTTACGTAATTTCATTTCAGGACCTTCGTCACCACAGAACATTCGTGTGGACCACATTTCCTTCAACGCAGTGCGAGTCCAGTGGCAGCCCCCAGTGGACCCCAACGGGGGCATTATTAAGTACACCATTGAGTACCAACCGGTTGGCCAAAAGAGCGTGCATCTCTGGGTGGACACCGAAGATGGCAATAAGACCACCAAGGACATTACTGCCCTCAATGGCAGCACCCACTATCAGTTCAGGGTCAGGGCATTTTCGAAGGTGCCTGGAGAATGGAGTGCGTTTGTGGAAGCCCCGATCCAAGGAGATGGTGAGTGTCTGAACATAAAAAGTGAACATAAAGAAATCTTAATATGTTATTGCTCAGGTTGTGAAATATTTTTAAGGTTATTTAAAGTGCTGTTTAAGTGCTGTTAGAAAAGGTCAAGAATGATTCTTGCAGTTTTAAAACCAACATGTGGTGTGGCAAATGCCATAATAGGCACTTTTTGTTTTGTAGTACCAAAGCCTTTATCAAGGATATTAGCAATGAGACAGAGTAACAAAGTTGTAGTTGATAAAAAAGGACATATGGTGTTTTGCCTAAAACTTGCAAGCTTACTAGCTAACTGTCAGCCACCAACAACAGCAAGTGATGTATATTTGATGTCGTGTTAAAAGCTGATTTGTAATTTTTTTTTTTAATGGCACAACTACAAAGTGGTTAGACTGCAAGGCTAGAGGAAATCACAGGTGTGGCTATCATCTGTTCTCATAACGCTGTCCCATGGGATTGAATTTGAGGATGCCATAAAAACTAGATACTCATAAAAAAAATACTGTTGAAAAAGAATTTACCCTTGAAAGGAAAATATCTACACAATACATGATGAGTGTTTCAAGAGAACACTTCTGTACTAGTCTCGTCAGAATCACTTGATAGTGTAATGTACAAGAAAGTCTTATGCTCAAAGCATTTTTCATGATTACCTATTGAGACCTGTAATGCTTGTTTTACTAATACCTATTTTCTTGTAGCACTACAATAACACATTAAACTGATTCATAGAGCCAATGAAACAAGGGTGGATGCTCCTCTGGCTGCTCTGAGACATTAAACCATCTTGCTGCAGGTACACTCAGATTCACACCCACCACCCAGGAAGTGATGAAACCAGGAGGGGACAGCTCTCAGCTCCTGGTGGCAGTGGTGGGCTCAGTGACCGTCACCTGTGTCACCATCCTCCTGGCCCTCGTGGTCCTCTTCTGCATACGCAAAAGTCTGCTCAAACGTCGGCGCACGTTCACCTACCAGTCTGGATCGGTAAGCATTGCAGTCCCCAGCTTTCTGAATAGTAATGACACACACACACATACATGCACACACACACACACACACACGCACACACACACATACACACACACACACACACACGCACACACACACACACGCACACACACACACACACACACACACACACACACACACACACACACACACACACAGGTAAAACCTGTACTGTTCTTCATAGTGCCAACTGGTCTAATCACACGCTCATAGGCATTGACACCTCGTGGAGATCATGCCTTTCTCCCTGTTCCTGCTCAGGGGGAGGAGACCATTCTACAGTTCAACTCAGGCACCCTGACCCTGACCAGGCGCCCAAAGCCCAACCCAGAGCCTCTGACATACCCCATCTTGGAGTGGGACGACATCAAGTTTGAGGACGTTATCGGCGAGGGCAACTTTGGTCAAGTGATCAAGGCTATGATCAAGAACAAGGACGGCAATAAGATGAGTGCTGCCATCAAAATGCTGAAAGGTGAATCGTGTGGGAGAGACACGGATAACAATGAACACAGACACACACAGAATATGCAGGATCGTACATGTGTCCAACTGTCCAACTGTCCAACTGTCCAATTGACCAACGTGTGTGTGCGTGTGTGTGTGTGTGTGTGTGTGTGTGTGTCCCCGTTGTGTTTATCCTGTCTAGAGTTTGCCTCTGAGAACGATCACAGAGACTTTGCAGGAGAACTGGAGGTCCTTTGTAAGCTTGGCCAGCACCCCAACATCATTAACCTCATTGGTGCCTGTGAGAATAGAGGTGAGAGCGCCATCCTGTGGGTATTTCTGGTACTTACCTTAGACATAAATCGACCATCAGTTAAGTACAAATAACAGTCAAGATATACATTATGATTAATCATTGTCTTAAATCTCTTGATATTTTAGTGTGCAAGCATACAGGAAATAGTTAACGTCTATAGTCAGATTCAAATTTTATTAGATTCTTTTTTGGCACGCCAATATCAGCACTGTTAGAGAAATCTGGACGATTATGTTTGTTTTGTTTGTTTCTTTGCCACTATTATAGAAAACAAAACTTGATATGGGGCCCCGAGTGCATTTTGAGTAAAAAGAAATCCCTTTTTTGCCATTCCCACAGCTTCATTAGAACCAGATTAGGTTGTTGCATAATTGCCTTGAAAGCAACTCATGCATAGAGTGTTCTGAGCAGTAATCTTTCAGTTTTTTCTTCTCTCAGTTTTTTTCAGGTGCATGTTCAACCAACAACGTATTTTGAGAGTACTCTCTCTTTAACACATTCAGAGTTGTCTTATATCCTTGTACATTCACAGGGTACCTCTACATTGCCATTGAGTACGCACCTTACGGGAATCTGCTGGACTTTTTGAGGAAGAGCCGTGTCTTAGAGACAGATCCAGCCTTCGCCAAAGAGCATGGCACTGCCTCCACTCTTACCTCTCAACAGCTGCTTCAGTTTGCTGTTGATGTAGCCAATGGCATGCATTACCTTAGTGACAAACAGGTATGGCTCTGTGGCTGGCTTTGTACGGAGCATACATTTTTATGTAGTATTGTTTGAAATTGTTTTAAAAAAGGGGACTGCACTATTAAATGAGCAGAAGGGTAGAATGTGCTTTAGAATGTTTTTTTTTAACAATTTCAATTGTTCAACAATTTCACTCGTGTAGGGGCAGCCGTGGCCTACTGGTTAGCGCTTCGGACTTGTAAGCGGAGGGTTGCCCAACCAGTAGGCACGGCTGAAGTGCCCTTGAGCAAGGCACCTAACCCCTCACTGCTCCCCGAGCGCCGCTGTTGTTGCAGGCAGATCACTGCGCCGGGATTAGTGTGTGCTTCACCTCACTGTGTGTTCACTGTGTGCTGAGTGTGTTTCACTAATTCACGGATTGGGATAAATGCAGAGACCAAATTTCCCTCACGGGATCAAAAGAGTATATATACTTATACTATACTTACATACTTGTTTTGTCTTTTGTCTCTTAAGATGAGGAAAATGTAATTTTAGCCACATGTTTTCTC
Source organism: Alosa sapidissima (assembly GCF_018492685.1). Classification (NCBI taxonomy): domain Eukaryota; kingdom Metazoa; phylum Chordata; class Actinopteri; order Clupeiformes; family Clupeidae; genus Alosa; species Alosa sapidissima. The sequence goes on along the minus strand of NC_055968.1, from coordinate 22,740,969 downwards.
ACAGGGATAATACTTTTAGTTTGAGCACTGTGCAGATCTTTTAGTTCAGTCCTGATTAAAACCTAGTATGACCTCTCATCTCTGTCTCCAGTTTATCCACAGAGATTTAGCTGCCAGAAATGTGCTGGTAGGAGAAAACCTGGTTGCCAAGATTGCTGATTTTGGTTTGTCTCGAGGGGAGGAGGTGTATGTCAAGAAGACTATGGTAAATGCACTACTAGATTTTAGGATTTGGCATTTGGTATTTCATGTGTTTGTTTATTCTGTAATATGATATCTAAAATGCAACATTTTTCTAGCTGAGCAGTATCAATTTTCCCTCATAATTTTAGCAGTGCATGTTTTGCGTGTTCAATTTTAGCCAGCAGAGGTTAGCAGAGAGCCAAATTACATGCCTCTCCTATCACGAAAAAATACATAAACACTTGTGGCTGAACAAATGCTAATGTTTAATTGCATCATTGCATTAAGAAAGAAAATGTGTGTGCATGTGTGTTAAATATTAAAGACCAAAATCTTTCTGTTTTATCTCTTAGGGGAGATTGCCTGTGCGATGGATGGCCATAGAGTCTCTAAATTACAGTGTTTACACCACAAAGAGTGATGTGTGAGTGTCTGGGGCATCACTCCCTTTCGTTTCACTAATCCTATCTTGATTTGTATTATTCAGATCAATGAGTAAAAACCAATGTTGTGTTAAGTAATGTGGATAAGAACTGTGTTGGTGCGGATAAGGACAATGAGCTCAGCTCCTGAAAAACCTGGGAATTCATAGCTAAACCCTGCGGTGGACCAGTAAGGCAACATCAGTGACTCCAGAGCACTACAGTCAGAGGATATGGCTGATGAGAGAAAAAAAGACCTTGGCTGGGCCCCAGGGGTATTGGGACACATACCGGGTCTGATCAGCCTGCGATGGGCCTGTCTTAGCAGAGGGTGTCCTTTTGATTAAAAGGCCGAAACACCCAATGATGCTAAGGTACAGAACTGAGGATGTTTCCCAGAATTCAGAAGCAATAATATCAGACTAGATAAATGTACCGGAATGAAATTAAAATAATGAAATGACTTAATATTGCAATACTTGCTGCCACAAATTATATATTGTGCCAAAAATATTTCAATACTGAAATATTCAATATACTGTATTGTTCCATTTCTACTGAACAACAACCAGTTGTTCGATGTCATAATGTGACCTTAATATAGCTTAGTAAACAACAATTCCTACTCTTCTACAACATGTGCTACTCTACACCCTGATAAATTCATGCAAAGGAACTGATAAAGTAAATGAGGAAGTTGGAGACTTCTGCCGCAAGCCTGCATGCCCCCTGTCAAAGCCCTATTTTTATAGCCATGAGAACAGAGTGTGCTAGAGAGTTCAACAACCAAAGGAAGTTGGTGGCCCAAATGGCAAGTGCAGAAGTGGCAAGCAGCTTCAGAGGTGCCACCTCTTTTATTACCCCTCGGCAGACTCGATTCTATCACATTGCAGAAGCACAAACAAATGCACCAATGTTTAAAGAAAGTTATCTTAAAATGACTGAATATGATTTTCTGCTCAGTTATGTTGTCTAGTAAACAACTCCAATCATATGTTATTTTGCTCTCTCTCTTCCTCCCTCTTCTCTCTCTCCCTTCTTCTCTCCTCTTCTTCCTCCCTTTCTCCTGATGTTCACCTCCCTGTTTCCTCACCTACCTCAGGTGGTCATTTGGGGTCCTTCTCTGGGAGATTGTGAGCTTAGGTGAGCAAATATGTCTTCTACAAAATGTCTCTTTTTCAGTTTAGCAGTACGAAGCTGACAATTTTCAACCACTGTAATGTGCACCAAATACAATACCGTTCAAAAGTTTGGAGTCACTTAGAAATGTCCTTGTTTTCATCATTAATGTTGTAAATGACTGTTGTAGAAAGAAATGGCTAATCTTTAATGCAATATCTACATTGCCCATTATCAGCAACCATTCATCCAATGTTCCAAAGGCACATTCTGTTTACTAATCTGATATCATTTGAAAAGGCTAACTGAAAAAACATTGGAGAACCCTTTTGCATTTATGTAAGGACATAATGTAATCTGAAAACTGCTGCCCTGATTAAAAAAAAACAATACAACTGATCTTAGTTGGTATTCTGTGGAGTGGAATGGAAATTTCTAAGTGACCCCAAACTTTTGAGTGTATATCTGGTGGAGAGAATTTGACTTGAGCAACAAGGATGAGTATGACTGGGTGATGCTGGTGATGATAACAGTTAATTGCCACACTGATAATGATACTGTACTTGATAATTGTAATGTACTTGGTAATAATGAGGTTGGCTGGTTAGTTATATTGGTGTGGGTGTCACTCACTATCACTATCTATGCTATTTTCAGGTGGAACGCCATATTGTGGGATGACCTGTGCAGAGCTCTATGAGAAACTCCCACAGGGATACCGAATGGAGAAACCCAAGAACTGTGATGATGAAGTGTAAATATACCCACTCTCTCATTCTCACACAATCTCCACTGCAAGGCCAACAGCGTTATTAAGACATACGGCCTGATTGTTTATCTACTGTCGACTGATACATTGATGCTTTGCATTGTGCATTATAAGGAGGGATGTTAAAATGAATATAAAAACATATGTTGAAATTCACAGTAAATAAGACTGAGGCTTATTTAACACACAATGCTCACACATTTGCCAAATGACTCGGAAGTGAGAACTGAGAGAGGCTTTTTTTATTCTTCAGGTATGAGTTGATGCGACAGTGCTGGAGGGATCGGCCGTACGAGCGACCACCGTTTCAACAAATCTCTGTGCAACTCACCAGGATGCAAGAGGCAAGGAAGGTGAGGGCCTGAATGCAAAAGTTGAAATGTAGTCATGGGCTACTTGGGTCCATACCAGTAAAGCTGAACTCAAGCAAAAAAGCCTTCTCGCAAGCCATTTTTAATTGGCCAGACAAAGACACAAAACTGTTGTGGTGCTGAGGTAGAATTTGAAAGCACAGATTTATGGATATTGTTACAGTCACATATGTGTGGTCACAGCATAGTCAGTCAAAGCAAGAGCTGAAGAGGATAGCACGATAGCATGCAATTCAAGCCGCATTTCTATGTAGTGTGTTGCTGTGTTAGTCAATACCTCCTTATAACGCTTTTTGCTTCACAGGCCTACGTGAACATGGCGCTCTTTGAGAACTTCACCTATGCTGGTATAGACGCCACTGCTGAAGAAGCCTGACTACCCGCCCCCCCAGACCCTGAGAGGGCGCGCCGCCCAGGGAGGGAGCGCCGTGGCCGGACACCGCGCTACTGCCACCCCCCTGCGGCTCGTGCCGAGGTCCATAACCGGCACTCCACCCGGACCACCTGGCTCTAGACAGCAAACTGTGAAAGGACACTGATGCGGGGGGGGCCTATGGGAGCCCGCCGTGGAGCTGTCTGCCGGGGAGGCTTGAGCCTCAGGCCTGGTGGTCTCGTGTATGGTTCTCGCCTCGGGAGCGCCCGAACATGGATAGGACTTTTCGAGCAACTCCCTGTGTTGGTGATTTTGCCAGACGACAGGGTCTGGGGGTGTACACTGCTCACAAAACTCTGCTGTCCCCAACTATGGGGGACTTATTCCTTTGTTTCAGACTCAATGGACATACGTTGGATTACACTTGACTCAAATCAGCAGAGGTGAATAATGTCTCACAATGTAGCACTTAAGATAAATAGTATACACAATATACTGTATATGTACGTTCGCTTCCTTCCTTCTGACTGGTGTATTTATATAAGGCTTTATAGCATATTATCTTACTGTATGTTGCCTTGTATACTTGTGTTTTGAGCCCATGTCATGAAGTGCAGACCAAGTCCATTTTTCATGAACTGGATGGAATGTGGAGTCTTTTGAAAAGTGAATATAGGCAACCTATTTTTACTGACATTTTATTATATAAATCTACAAGTAATGTCCTCATGTGTTTTCTTAATTAAAGGATCTTTGCTGTGACTGGCCTCACTACAAAGAGAAACGAATTTACTGCTCTGCCCTATGTTTTTAACATAAGTGATGCATGAATAGACTTAAGACACAGGGTTGCTTGAACTGTTTTGTTTTGTTTACACTAAACTTAGAGCCAATTCATAGCTCAAATGCTTCCCCTACTGTTGAAGAAAATATTTGGTTTCAATCAGGATTCTATGGTTTATACAGAGTCGCCTCTCCAGTTGATGATTTGTGCAAAATGGTCAACTTGCTCATTGTTATAGCAAGTTATTTTGTCAGTTACTGCCTACCATTATAAGCCTATTATCATCTACTTGCATATATGCATCAATACACATGGACACACATACTGTGTGTTTACAGGCATAGATGCACATCAGTTAGGGATTAGTTGGGGGTTGTTGTAGGACAGTGATGAACCAGTGTAAACTTAGCCTCTTCCCTGCTGCAAGTCACTGATCTTTCAGAGGATTTCCTTGAGCAACAAGCCACAGAGCCACAGGCTGTCATGCAGTGGGATGCCAGCACAGTTTCCTGAGACAGCATGTGTACTCATACTCACCCTCACACACACACACACACACACACACACACACATCATCACAGTTGAAACATGGTTACTCCTTAATTAATTAATTTAATGAACACTGAATGTTCTCTGTGGCTGCACATTTGTGAACAAACAATATGTAGAAGAAGCAAGGAGTCATGCTTAAACCAGTATGGGACTGATGTTTCACTCTTTCTGTCATCATAGTGGAGTAGGCTTGCACATCAGACATATTTCATAAACTTATGCATTGGCAACTGCATTTACATCACACAGCTTAACTGATGCTGCTTGCTCCTCTACTCTTTGATGTGTATCAGACAGCCCCCATCAGATTAGCTGCAAGCTCTCGAGTGCGGTGGTAAAGTGGGCCACTATCTTGGTTTTTTCCAGTGTATCAAGAAAAACAGTTTTTATTTTTCTGATTATACACAGGATAGAGAGGAAAGAGTTGGTGTGTGCGGGGTGTGTGTGTGTGTGTGTTTGTGTGTGTGTATGTGTGTGCGTGTGAGTGTGTTTTCTGAGGCCCTGCCTGGGTACTTGCCTCAATCCTCTCTGAACACACTTCCTGCTTGTCTGAGCCTTGCCTGATAGGGCTGCCTACCCCCCAACCAACACAGGCACAGACACAAACACCAACTCTGTTTATCACACCTTCAGTTCTCTCTCTCTCACACACATGCACACGCACAGACACGTACACACACATGCAGTTGTTGATGAAACATGGGTCACTGAGCACCTGATAATAACAGTCTGGTGCCCACCACCATGTTGTTCTGGATGTTTTTTGTCTGGCTGCAAACTTCTTGGATTTTGGCCCAAGACATTGGGCCATCTGTCCAGGTATCGGAGAAAGGTAAGAAATCTGTAATTGGCACATTAACAACTCATTTGTTTTTATATACTTTGTCCCTTATAATGGTTCATAGGTTAAATTCATGACATACTCCTCAGCTGCATCTTAAGTCTTAAGTTGGTTTATTGCAAGCCTTATGTATATAATATATACATAAGATATACATAAGGCTTGCAATATATCTAGAGTATATCTAATATGCAGTTTAGTATTGCTGCTGATATTCTGCTTAGGCGTATGCACACAAATGACTGTGCATTTTAAGTTCCCTTCTCACACCATAGTGAACTTCATGAACTTAACCTGAGAATGGCCTTTCTCTTTTCAACAAATCACTGAAGTATTGCTACCTTCCAGCACTTTGACACGAATGGTTAGCCTCTAGATTGATGAATTCAAGAATGCATTACATAGAGTAGCAAATGGTTTAAATCTGTTGCTCTTATCTGAAATCATTAGTCATATAATATAATATGTCTTATTCTTAGTGAAGCTTGTAAACGGATGTCAACTGTTGTCAAGTAATGATGATGCTGTTCAATCAAAAGATAATTATCATGATGATCTGTTTTTAAACAGAACTCCAACTTTTGGCTTTGGAAAATGACCCAAAGTGTTTTACGAGAACTGACTATGACTTCACATGCTTTTGGGAGGCCAGAGATGGACACTCTTATAATTTTTCCTATGCTATAGATGAGTAAGTATTCATATAATTGTGAATGTCAATAAATAGTGGTGTCATTATTACACTGAGAGGTAAAATGATGTTTTACACCATTTTGTTCTAAAAGAGAGAGAGAGAGATAAAGAGGGAGAAAAGAGGGTGAGTGGCCAGATGAATGCATTTATCACAGTGCATCACTGTACTTGTGAGCTGTATTGCCCATATCTGTTTGAATCAAAGTAATGTTAAATCAAAAGAAGAGCACTCTGCATATGTAAACACTCACGCGTGCTGTTCCTTCTCAGTGTCTCAGAGACTAAGTCACAGTGCAATCTAACTCAGTGGACAACGGCAAGCGGCACCGTCCTACACATCTGCTTCTTCCCACGCTCCCATGTCTTACTCTACATCCCCATCACCATTAAGGTGGTGGATGCGCTCACCAACATGACAGTCTTCCAGCGGGAGATAAGTATAGATGAAACAGGTGAGCAGAGAACGAAGTGAAGTTTATTTATCTAACACATTTTTAAGGCAACTAAAAGTGCTTTTTCATTTATTTATTTTTTACACCCTTGTAAGGTGTTTGGGTCTGTGGGATCAGTTTTCAATGTTTGCTAAAAGAAACATTATGCTATTTATTATTTTTGAAAGAAGCAAGCAGTCATAAGATATGTGCCTTAACTGTGCCCTTCTCCTAACTTGGCCTGGTGTGTGTCTGTGTGTGTGTGTGTGTGTGTGTGTGTGTGTGTGTCTGTGTCTGTGTGCGGGAATGTTGTCTATCTGCACCTGCTATTCCCAGACAAAGTTACAAAAATGTTACATTTCAAGCACTTCCACCTTTTCTGATTAAGTTCTAAGAAATAAGCATCAATAATGACCATGTTTATAATTTAATTCCCTCATTTTCTCACACAAAAAATAACTCAATTCATACAATCATAAATCTGATCTCACAGGGGTAAATGGCAAATATGAACCATAAATGATGTCTTTATCATTGGTAATTAAGCTAAGTGAACATCAATAAGTATGTTTACATAAATTGTAATGGCTGTATTGATTTAAAAGCCTAATAATGTGGTGGGTCCACCAGACTTGGGAACATTGCGAGTAACAAAAATATGAACACCTCACAATTGTTAAAAATGAAATTGTTGTCAAGTCAAGTCAAGTCAAGTTTATTTATATAGCACATTTCATACACAGAGGTCATTCAATGTGCTTTACATAAACAAAACCAAACGATAATAACAAATAAAAGCATAGAAGGGAAATACAGTCAAAGAATAGTTAAAAGGTAAAGATCATAATAAAAAGAAAACATAAAACACAAGGTAAAATCATTTAAAAATAAAGAATAATTAGTAAGCAAAAACAAAGGCAAAAGTAGTAAAAAAAGTAATAAAAGACAAAGTAGAACTAGATGTACCGCATAGCGGTACAAAATATGACCGCCGCTCAGTCCTGGACATCCGTTCCGCGAAAATAAATCACACTTCAATTTGTCTCCATATTTTACTCCATCCCCCACTCTTGAAACTTTTGTGTATGCTTGTTTGGCATGCCTGAGTGTGTGTGTGCGGCTGCACAGAAAGTAGCCTACTGGTGCTGAAAAGGTGAATAGATTGTAGAATAGCCAAAGAAGATGTAGCATTGTTATAAAACCTTTAAAATCTCTAAGCAATCACAAGTAGGGCAGTTCATCACAGTTCATCCATTGCAACTGGATTGATGAAAGGTCACTTACACCTGTAGGCTACATTGTATTTGGGAAAAGCAAAAGGTATCAGCATAATGTTATTTATTTATTTATTTATTTATTTATTTATTTTATTTATTATGTATTTATAAACAAAAACATCTCTGTCAGTTCCATGCCGTTTTCAACAGCTATCAAAAACAAAGGTCATTTTTGGATGGATGGATGTTTCTTCTTCTACATAAGATTTTAGTCATCTTTAGTTCATGTAATACTTTATTGTCAATGCACAAATTAAGTAACAGTAGTCTGAAACGTTATTGTTAATGCACAAATTAAGTAACAGTCGTCTGAAACGAAATGCTGTTTTACATCTAACCAGTGGTGCAAATAACTGACATGTCCAAATGGGCCTTGATGAAATGCGTCGCTAGACTGTTCATACACATTTTAACGGGCCAAAGTTGAAGAGCTATTGTCCGTTATTGTTCGTGCAAATATAGGCTGATTCATGTTCCCTTGCATTGTGTAACTGAGGTCCATGGCTAGTCTGGCTTTCATCAGACCAAGCTCAATCTTTTAAGAAATCAAAAAATAAATAGCGGGCAGATCAGGCTGGGTTCACCCAGCCTAGTCCATAGGCAGCCGATATTGTTTAATTTTCCGATTGAGATATACACGCTCTGGCTATTCTAAATGCAAAAATGCATCAGGGAGTTATGACAAAACGGTAACTAACAAACTAGATCCTAATAGAAAGCTGTTAGCTTCCCTAAGCTACAGGTAGGATTATAAGGTAGGCCTATTGACAACATAAATTGTCAATAGGCTATGCTGGCGACACAAATAAAATCTCCTTTGGAAACCAATGGCTTACGCCTTACAGTATCAAGCGGACTTAAACTGCCATATCGTGGCGAATGTTGTAATAACATTCACGCAGCTCCATTAGTCAAGGAAAGCGCGAATGAAGTAGCCACTTCTAAATGGGACCCACTACACAGTAGCTTAAGGTGTGTTGCTAAAGCAGCCATAATGAAATGAAGGTGTCATTGTTTGGATACTTCACACACACGTGCTTTTTAATTTCACAGACGACAACTGCCAAGCTGGAATCAAAGCACATCGATTCCCCTCTCACACCCTGCACGCACTTAAAACAAAATAAACAGGCGTCTCAGTCTCACGCATGTATAGGCAAAACTGTATCAGACCGGTGTAACGTTGGTAAATCTTCCATTGCACAGAATGATTTTGTAGCACATGCAATAAATGACAGTCGAAAGATACAAACAGTGCTACTATCAATTTGCTTGGTATAACCGCATTTATAGTTTTCTACAAATGCAATCAATCAAATGGGCCTCCATCACTCAACCAACGCTAACGGTAACATTACCTAGGTCCTTATTGATATTACAAGATTAACGTACCTGCAGTAAAAACCAAGCATGTCCGATAAACATCCTCAGATTTATTTCGGCTTCAAGAAGAAATGGGAATTACACTTCATGTGAACATCGTCCTATCCTTATTAGATGTTCGCTTCGGTAAATTACGGTCCTTGTAGGAAGCGTCCATTGTTCTTCCAACCCACTTTTTTTAACTTCCAACAAAATTACGTCTCACTGCAACGATGCGCCATCTAGTGGACAAACGACTACTTATCGCCAATACTGAAAATGCAGCCATGATGATGATGATGAATATTTATTTTGGCTTTCTTTTAATCCTACTGAATTTGTAATTATGTATCGGCCGTTCTAATACCGATAGTATGTGGGTGCCTGTGTGTGTGCATGTGTACATGTGTGCACCGCCATTTACAGGCCAATGAGTGTACAGTCACTAAATGTACACATAACCTAATTTTTTTAGACCCCCCCATGGATGAAATTCTACGAAACTTGGCATACCCCCAGAGAATGCCAGGTCAATCATACACATAAAATTTGGTGCAGTTCTGAACATCTTAACTGAAGATAGGGGCGATTAAAGCAGAATAATATTGCATTTTCATTTTTTACCGGGGGGATGGGGACGAAATGAAATTTTTGCGTAAAAGTCTAGTGGGGCTACATACCCACCAAATTTCATGTACCCCGGTGGTTCGGTGTCCCGGGTATCAATGACCAAAAATTCAGGAAGTAGATGACGGGAAAAATTCTTGAATTGTGTGCATGTGTGTGTGCATGTACAAGTTTATGTTTATGTGTGTGGGTGTGTGTGTGTGTGTGTGTGTGTATGTGCGTGCTTGTGTGTTTGCCTGCGTATGTGTGTTTGTGCATGTGCATGCATGCGTACATATGTCTACTGTGTGAGTATGTGTCATACGTATGATTACTGTAAATGTATGTGTATGCGTGTGTATCTGTTTATGCACATGTGTGCACATGGAATGGGTTAACATGACCCCTGGAGGCAAACATACGGAAAAAATTGGTCATCCTAGGCCCTACAGTTCTCAAGATATTCACAGAGAACTGTGTCTGCCCTACCCTCCTTTCGGGGGGTCCAGTCCAGCGGGGGGGCTACAGATCAAAACGAAAAATGACGGTTCCATGCTATCCATGTGGGGGTACATGCCCACCAAGTTTTGTGTACCCCGGTCTTTCAGTGTCCCGGGAATCCTTGTTGGTGTACGTCACTAAATGTACACATAAATTATTTTATTGTAAGGCCCCCCATGAACGAAAGTACACAAAACTTGGCATGCATTCGGAGGGTGTCATAATGATCCTACACTTTTAATTTTGTGCAGTTTTGACCTTGTCAGCCAGAAATATTGTGATGAAAACACCAAATTTTTTGCTTTTTAATTTTTAACTAGGTGGCGCTATACATGAAATAAGTGGTAATGGGATGGGTTAACATGCCCCCTTAAGACCAACATACATAAAAAAGGTGGACCTCCTAGGCCCTACGGTTCTCGAGATATTCACAGAAAACTGTCTCCGGCCACCTACAGGCCAGTTGGTGTATAGTAACATAAATTAATTTATTGTGTGGCCCCCCATGAACGGAATTCCACAAAACTTGGCGTGCATACAGAGGGTCTCATAATGATCCTACACTTCCAATTTCGTGCAGTTTTGACTATGTTAGGTCACAGATACCTTCAATTACAACACCTCATTTTTACTTTTTTGTGTTTAACTAGGTGGCGCTATACATGAAATGAGTGGTTATGGAATGGGTTGACATGGCCCCTTGAGATCAACATACAAAAAAAAAAAGGTCCTCCTAAACCCTACGGTTTTCGAGATATTCACAGAAAACTGTGTCTGCCCTACCCTCCTTTCGGGGGGTCCAGTCCAGCGGGGGGGCTACAGATCAAAACGAAAAACGATGGTTCCATGCTATCCATGTGGGGTTACATGCCCACCAAGTTTCGTGTACCCCGGTCTTTCAGTGTCCCGGGAATCATTGACGGAAATTTGGGCATGCGAAAAAAAAAAAAAAAAAAAATAAAAAAAAAAAATCTGACTAAACCTATATGACCGCCGCTTCGCTGCGCGGCGGTCATAATAATTATCGAGGCAGATTCAGAATTTGTAACTCGGCACAGTTAGCAGAAAGCGTCTGAGAACAGTTTGGTCTTAAGTCTAGATTTAAAACTGGCTACAGTTGGGGCCTTTTTAATGTCATCCGAAAGTTGGTTCCACAGCTGAGCCGCATAGCAGCTAAAAGCTGCTTCACCATGTTTAGTTCTAACTGTAGGTTTTACTAGCAGGTTTTTCACCTGGGACCTGAGAGGACGAGTTGTGCAATCTACCCAGCACCATACTGGTCAAGACCATATCTTTCTCTCTCTCTCGTACAGAATTACCATACCCTCCGAACAACATCTCGGTTGAGAAAACTGGGAAAGCTGAGCAACTGCTGGTGAGGTGGAAGGCAAATAAGCATAAGCAGTATGAGGTCCGATACTTCTCCCAGACAGAGCCTGAGAGGAGAAAAGTGGTATGGGACTCAGATACTCACACTATCTTGCATTCTGTTTATGGTTATAAGCATGTCTGTTTAAACTTTATGCTTACTACATGAAGAAGCTATGCAGTAAACACATTTTGTGACAACAGCAGAATACAATGACTGTACAGTATATTGTTTATGCGGTAGTGATATTGCCATATCAAATTTAAATGTCAAAACTCAAGTCTCACTAAACTACACAACTCCCCTATTGCTGTAAGAGAAATTGCATGTCTTTCAGATAGACCATGATAATGCTGTGCTGACATCCTTGGTCTCTGGAGAAGTGTACTGTGTTCAGATGAGAGTCAAGTCCAGAAAGAAAGGATACTGGAGTGATTGGACCGAACCCGTCATGGCCATGGTCCCTCAAAAAGCAGGTAGGCCTACACTTGAATGTGCAGCGAGAGGCAAGACAATGTGTTCCTACTTCCTAGGGATACAAATCTAATCCACTTCACTTCTCAAGTTTATTGTACAATTGTCACAAAAATGGAAGACACTGTATAGTTGTTGTTTTTTTTTCATGTCTTTGAAAAAACACTCAAAATACTATGCAATCCAGTGTATATTACTGTAAATACACTGAGAAATATTGCAAAATTTTCTTACAGGAAGCTGAGATATCACAAAATGTGCCTACTGTCTGCTGATTTAAATCTATAAAGGCCTGTCTGTTGCAGAGCAGTACAAAATATGACTGCGGTCTAGTCCTGCACATTCTCTCCACAAAAATAAATCACGCTTGTCAATTTGTCTCCATCTCCTACTCCATCCCCTACTTTTGCGCATGTAAAGGAGTGTGTGCATAGTGTGTGTTCATTTTTGTATGTGCTTGTGTGTGTGTGTGTGTGTGTGTGTGTGTGTGTGTGTGTGTGTGCATGAGTGCGTGTGTGTTTATGTATGTATGTGCGTGCCTGTGTGTGTGTGTGTGCGAAACTTAGCATGCATTCAGAGGGTGTCATAATAATCTTATACTTCAAAATTTGTTTTTGCCTTTTCATTTTAAACTAGGTGGTGCTATACCTCAAATGAGTGAATATGAGATGGGTTGACATGCAGAGACCAACATACAAAAAAAAATTGCCAAAATAAAATACTGCATTAGGTTGTGTTCACTGGGATAGTGCAGATTACTGAAATTTACTTGTAGACCTGAAATAGCTATTGAGTATTGACAAGAGCCAGGTATGTACATGTCATCAACTGATCTTTTGCAGAGGATACGGGGTTCCTGTGTTACACCTCTGACCTGAACAGCATCCAGTGTCAGTGGACCAAGCAAGCCCAGATCAATGGCAGTGCCAGCAACGAGGTGGTCACCATCTTCTACAGAGAAAAAAATAGGTCAGATTTCACAGTTGCTTCTACCATCAGAGCAATGAGTTTACAAAACATACAACAACAACAATAATCAAAACTAGATGTACCGCATAGCGGTACAAAATATGACCGCCGCTCAGTCCTGTACATCCGTTCCGCGAAAATAAATCACACTTCAATTTGTCTCCATATTTTACTCCATCCCCCACTCTTGAAACTTTTGTGTATGCTTGTTTGGCATGCCTGAGTGTGTGTGTGCGGCTGCACAGAAAGTACCCTACCGGTGCTGAAAAGGTGAATAGATTGTAGAATAGCCAAAGAAGATGTAGAATTGTTATAAAACCTTTAAAATCTCTAAACAATCTCAAGTAGGGCAGTTCATCACAGTTCATCCATTGCAACTGGATTGATGAAAGGTCACTTACACCTGTAGGCTACATTGTATTTGGGAAAAGCAAAAGGTATCAGCATAATGTTATTTATTTATTTATTTATTTATTTTTTATGTATTTTTAAACAAAAACATCTCTGTCAGCTCCATGCCGTTTTCAACAGCTATCAAAAACAAAGGTCATTTTTGGATGGATGGATTTTTTGTGAATGTTTCTTCTTCTACATAAGATTTTAGTCATCTTTAGTTCATGTAATACTTTATTGTCAATGCACAAATTAAGTAACAGTAGTCTGAAACGTTATTGTTAATGCACAAATTAAGTAACAGTAGCCTAGTCTGAAACGAAATGCTGTTTTACATCTAACCAGTGGTGCAAATAACTGACATGTCCAAATGGGCCTTGATGAAATGCGTCGCTAGACTGTTCATACACATTTTAACGGGCCAAAGTTGAAGAGCTTTTGTCCGTTATTGTTAGTGCAAATATAGGCTGATTCATGTTCCCTTGCATTGTTTAACTGAGGTCCATGGCTAGTCTGGCTTTCATCAGACCAAGCTCAATCTTTTAAGAAATCAAAAAATAAATAGCGGGCAGATCAGGCTGGGTTCACCCAGCCTAGTCCATAGGCACCCGATATTGTTTAATTTTCCGATTGAGATATACACGCTCTGGCTATTCTAAATGCAAAAATGCATCAGGGAGTTATGACAAAACGGTAACTAACAAACTAGATCCTAATAGAAAGCTTCCCTAAGCTACAGGTAGGATTATAAGGTAGGCCTATTTACAACATAAATTGTCAATAGGCTATGCTGGCGACACAAATAAAATCTCCTTTGGAAACCAATGGCTTACGCCTTACAGTATCAAACGGACTTAAACTGTCATATCGTGGCGAAAAGTTGTAATAACATTCACGCAGCTCCATGAGTCAAGGAAAGCGCGAATGAAGTAGCCACTTCTAAATGGGACCCACTACACAGTAGCTTAAGGTGTTTTGCTAAAGCAGCCATAATGAAATGAAGGTGTCATTGTTTGGATACTTCACACACACGTGCTTTTTAATTTCACAGACTACAACTACCAAGCTGTAATCAAAGCACATCGATTCCCCTCTCACACCCTGCACGCACTTAAAACAAAATAAACAGGCGTCTCAGTCTCACACATGTATAGGCAAAACTGTATCAGACCGGTGTAACGTTGGTAAATCTTCCATTGCACAGAATGATTTTGTAGCACGTGCAATAAATGACAGTCGAAAGATACAAACAGTGCTGCTATACATTTGCTTGGTATAACCGCATGTATAGTTTTCTACAAATGCAATAAATCAAATGCCTCCATCACTCAACCAACGCTAACGGTAACATTACCTAGGTCCTTATTGATATTACAAGATTAACGTACCTGCAGTAAAAACCAAGCATGTCCGATAAACATCCTCAGATTTATTTCGGCTTCAAGAAGAAATGGGAATTACACTTCATGTGAACATCGTCCTATCCTTATTAGATGTTCACTGCGGTAAATTACAGTCCTTGTATGAAGAGTCCATTGTTTTTTCCAACCCACTTTTAACTTCCAACAAAATTACGTCTCACTGCAACGATGCGCCATCTAGTGGACAAACGACTACTTCTCGCCAATACTGAAAATGCAGCCATGATGATGATGATGAATATTTATTTTGGCTTTCTTTTAATCCTACTGATTTCCATTTTTTACCGGGGGGGCAAATCACAAATGAGTGATTATGAGCCAGGTTGATGTGGACCCTTGAGACCAACATACCATAAAAGATTCACAGAGAACTGTGTCTGCCCTACCCTCCTTTCGGGGGGTCCAGTCCAGCAGGGGGGCTGCAGATGAAAACGAAAAATGACGGTTCCATGCTATCCATGTGGGGGTACATGCCCACCAAGTTTTGTTTACCCCGGTCTTTCAGTGTCCCGGGAATCCTTGTTGGTGTACGTCACTAAATGTACACATAAATTATTTTATTGTAAGGCCCCCCATGAACGAAAGTACACAAAACTTGGCATGCATTCAGAGGGTGTCATAATGATCCTACACTTTTAATTTCGTGCAGTTTTGACCTTGTCAGCCAGAGATATTGAGATGAAAACACCAAATTTTTTGCTTTTTAATTTTTAACTAGGTGGCGCTATACATGAAATAAGTGGTAATGGGATGGGTTGACATGCCCCCTTAAGACCAACATACATAAAAAAGGTGGACCTCCTAGGCCCTACGGTTCTCGAGATATTCACAGAAAACTGTCTCCGGCCACCTACAGGCCAGTTGGTGTATAGTAACATAAATTAATTTATTGTGTGGCCCCCCATGAACGGAATTCCACGAAACTTGGCGTGCATACAGAGGGTGTCATAATGATCCTACACTTCCAATTTCGTGCAGTTTTGACTATGTTAGGTCACAGATACCTTCAATTACAACACCTCATTTTTACTTTTTTGTGTTTAACTAGGTGGCGCTATACATGAAATGAGTGGTTATGGAATGGGTTGACATGGCCCCTTGAGATCAACATACAAAAAAAAAATGGTCCTCCTAAACCCTACGGTTTTCGAGATATTCACAGAAAACTGTGTCTGCCCTACCCTCCTTTCGGGGGGTCCAGTCCAGCGGGGGGGCTACAGATCAAAACGAAAAACGATGGTTCCATGCTATCCATGTGGGGTTACATGCCCACCAAGTTTCGTGTACCCCGGTCTTTCAGTGTCCCGGGACTCATTGACGGAAATTTGGGCATGCGAAAAAGAAAAAAAAAAAAAAAAAAAAAAAAAAAATCTGACTAAACCTATATGACCGCCGCTTCGCTGCGCGGCGGTCATAATAACAAAACAAGAACAATAAAAGTAGCCTGGAAAGTCATGCGTTCAATTCTCGCCTTCCACACTTGCCGTTGAGCAAGGCACTGCACCCTGAGCTGCTCTGGAGAATGGCCCTTGTAATATAATTGATATATGTAAATAAATGAAAATGTAAATGACCTTGATCCGTATAGCATTTGTTCCCTGAATGGGACACAAATTGAGCAAGTTTCTCATTACAAATATCAGAGGGGTATTTCACAAAGACAGAATTAATAAATCCAAGATGTAATAAAGTGAAGCTTGATCTAGCGTTGTCTAGTCATTCTAGATCAACACGTTTCACTAACGCCAACGCCACTTTAATTTGAGACCAAGATTATGCTTCTACAGTGGTTCATATGCAGCAAGCATTTTATTGTCAGTATGCATTTTGGATAACCTAAACTCCTATGGGGAGTTTTCATAGCGCATTTTACAAAACGCATGAGCATACCTTGGCAAATAATGGTCTAAAGTACTCAATATTTTCATTCTATATTGATCTCTTTTTGAACACAGCTTCACAAGACCTGGTGCTAGGGCTCAGTTGTGTTTCTAAGTCATATCAAGTGACCTAGAGGGCTGAAATGTGGTCAGTTCAGAGATGCTTGTTACCCGGCAGAAAAAAAAAACAATATTCTATAGCCTTAAAAGAACTTCAAGAGAATAGACATTATTATTAAAAGGGCTGACAAAGGCGGAACAGTAGTAGTATGGCATTACGAAAAATATATTAAGGATATATATTAAGGAAATATATTAAGGATATATATTAAGGAAACTCAACGGCAATTACAGAACCAGGAATATTACATCAAGCTCACTAACAACCCATTACCTGTGATGAAGAAAGAGCTAGATACACTACTGACTAAAGCAAGAGACTCTGGATGGATTACTGTCAAAGAATATGGCTTTTTACTTTGTGAACATAATAGACTGGCTACCTTCTACATGCTGCCTAAAGTCCACAAAGAACCACAGGACAATCCACCAGGCAGACCAATAGTGGCAGCAAATGGAAGTCTGACAGAAACGGCCTCCCAGTAGATCATTTTTTAAAACCCTTTGTGCAAAAGTTACCATTTTATGTCCAGGACACTATACCGATGTATTAAATAAAATAAGCAACATGGAAGACATGACTGGGACTTCTTGGTTACTATGGATGTAGAATCTCTATATTCAAATATTGATCATGTTGATGGATTAAGAGCAGTTAGCTATCTGTCAGATAGAGAAAGATAACTACCCCCTACACATTTTATTGTGGAATTAATTGACTGGGTGCTCAATAATGTGTTTTTGTTTCAAGATGAAATGTATAGACAATGCAAAAGGTACAAGTATGGATGAATTTTTTGCCCCAGAATATGCCTGTTTATATTTAGTACTGTGGGAATTAGAGTATGTGTTCCAATTCAGAAAAGAACTGCTTTAAAGACATCAGAATGTATTGCAGGTTTATAGACGACATTTTCCTTCTTTACAAAAGGCAGCCAGAATGATTTAATATACTTTTACAACTACCTGGACAATATGAATAAAAACATCAGTTTTAACATCAAACTTGAATTTCCCCTTGAGGATCAATAAAGTATCTATCTGTTTTGTCATTAGACACAGTACGCAAACCAGACAGATAAAACAGATCATACGGTCTAACTGGAATATCCTCAGAAGGGATCCCTCCCTAAATGAGATTTCAGAACTTGCCTACTTTTTGCTTTAAGCGAGCTCCTACCCTGAGAGACAGTCTTACTCATAGTTACCTCCCAGCTAAGAAAAAAGATTAGTGGTTAAAGAGACAAGTGGGTACTTTTGAAGTGCTTGCAATCATGTAATCACTGTGCGAATGTAACAGGGTGATAAGGGCCAAGGGGCCAATCACAGCAGCCTGACTACGCCACCCTGAAGCCTAAGGAGTCAGGGAATCTTTAAGAGATTGTACCTCTTTCAGGTTCGTAACTACACAGTGGGGACATGAATTCCAGGAAAACAATATTTATTAAGACAAAAGGTTGGGAAGTGGAGATCTGAGGGTGGCAACTATGGAAGTTCACACCAATACCATGCAAGCATAAAGAAAGGTTCACCTGTTACACAGCAAAGGTACACAGTAAAGCTACAAGAAATACACCAAAAACATCACACATGTGCTTAAACTAGACCCCCCTCAGAGCCACCTCCCTACTAAATAAAGATGAAAGTTACAAACAAAAGGACAAGACAAGCAAAACAAAAACCAAACATAACAAATAACCAAACTAAAACCAAGACAAGACAGCAGCACGACCCATGTTACCCCACCAGCATGACTGTGCTGCCTAATAAAACAGAACACAGAAGATTAAACAATGAAAACACCACAATATACATTACAGAAAACCACAACTATCTATGGGGAGCCAGCATACCTGACAGTAGCGCATACAGGGGCTACACCAGTGGAGTCTACATTGCTACTGGCTGCTGCCCCTCTTAAGTAGCGCTCCACTGGTGCCAGATTGATTAATTGCCTAAGCCCATGCCCCTTCATTAGCACTGGCAGGTGCTATAGAGCTGGTAAGTCCCGCCCTTTCCGCTATCCCCGCTGGACCTCTAGATTGAAAAATCGTTAATGCAAGTGAATGTGAGAAAATAATTATTTTCTGGTCCCGTTTGAATTTTGCCATGAATGTGAACATATGTTGTCTGTGAATTTTTATATAAATTTTAATAAATAAAAAATGTTATCATTTTTTTAATAAATAAATCTTATATAAATTTTCGTGTAAAGAATGCTACAATTGAGCAGGTAGAAGTTTGATGCGGTTAAACTTTGTGTGAGAGCACTTTGTGGACTACAACTTTCCGCTAGACGACAGCTAACTAGTTTCCCATAACAACCATCAGTTGGTCGAGATGTAGAGGGTTATTAAGATCGACTTTGAACACAGTGAACCATACAACTTTACAATCGCACTGTATCATAGTGTTAATGTGTTGAGTAAAGCTAGACATGTTTCGAATATTTTTGTTACCATGTGTGTTTATTCCTGCCGTTACAAAAACTAGCATCTCAGCTAATGTTAGCAATTAGAGCTAGCTCACGTCACAGGCGACATGTAGTCTTTCTCGTTATGTCTTTTCCACAACGGATAGCCGAAGAATCATATAATATACTGTCAAACTCGTAACATGAAAAATTATATTAAAAATTCACAGACAACATAATATGTTCACATTCATGGCACAATTCAAACGGGACCAGAAAATAATTATTTTCTCACATTCACTTGCATTGACGATTTTTCAATCTAGAGGTCCACTGGGGGTTTAGCGGATGGGCGGGACTTACCAGCTAGAGTGCCCCAGTGACGCCACTTCCATTTGCCACCATAGAGTGTCCCAGTGACGCCACTTCCATTTGCCTCCATGGGACCTATCTTTCAAAATATTTTGAACGCCAGTCTATGGCGAAAAATAAATTATTTTCTGGTCCCGGTTGACTTGTGCCTTGAATTACCCATATGATGTTTGTCAATTTTAAAGACAATTTTTCATGTAAAGACATTTGCAGTTTGTTTCGTAACTATTGAATTACAACATTGTGAAAGATCGTAATTCCAACGACTACAAACCCATCAGTCGCGCTAGTGACGTTAGCTCATTCATCTAGCCACACTAGATTGTACAAGCATACCAGCAACAGGTCTTAATTGGGCTTTCCTTGCCGATGAAAATACCATGAGTCAGAGGATTAAACACATGAGGTAAGTTGTATTCGTCCATAGACTGTACATTAGATACTGTTAAGTGACATAGCAGGCAGCAAGATGCAACCGTTTTCTAGCATAATAGCTAATCTTATCGTTAATTACGTTGGTGACGTACATCGTTCGAGACGAGAGATGTAGTCCACTGAGCGGATTCGCACAAAACCAACATAACTTTTGAAGTCTATCGAACAACAGTACTTTCTTTTAAATTCACACACATCAAATGTGAAATTCGTGGCACAATTCAAACTGGACCAAAAAATAATTGTTATCTCTCCATTAACTCCCGTTCATAGTTTTTTGAAAGATAGGTCCCTTGTAGCGGAAGTAAAACGGAAGTCACTGGGACACTCTATAGCAGGCAGAGAAGGTCTACCTGCTACACGAACATTATACAACATAAAGAGTTTAAAGATTTTAAAACACAAGAAACATTTAGAAGTAAACATTTCATTAGATGTAACACAACTTTTGTAGTGTACCGTCTCATATGCCCCTGAAATTGTTTTTATATAACGAACAAAAAAGGCGTCTTATAGATAGAATAGCGGAGCATACATATGCGATTAGAAAATAACAATGAGGCCTATCCGATGGCACGGCACTTTAATAGTTTTCATAATAATGATGCTAATCTGTTAAGAGTTGAAGGATTGGAACAAGTACAATTGCCCCCTAGAGGTGGAGACCGCCTCAAAAAATTACTTCAAAGAGAAACATACTGGATCGATAAATTTGATGAATTAAGTCATCCTGGCCTCAATGAGAAGATAGATATGTTGTTATTTATTTTTTGTATTTATTCATGTAACCTTTTTGCATCTCCAGCACAGTATTTGGAATTTAAATGAATATAAATGGACCTACATAGCCTACATATGCAAAATTACATGTCTAGAGAAATAGTTAAGATTGATGTTAATTGATCATGTGACTATTGCCTTTTCTATAAATTCTCTGACAAATGGGACTCTTCCGTATTACGCCCTGACGAAGACCCAGTGTGGGTTGAAACCGGTTGGCGTTTACTATATGCCCCAGCTTTAAAAAAAAAAAAGGGTTTTTAACTTATTTTCCTTGGCTCAGTGCGAGAGTTGCCTGAAGTAGGCCATACTGGCTTACCACATTTTTTGACTAAAAACTTAAAGTAACTAAGTAACTAAAGTATTTTTTTTTTTTACTTTAAGAGCAACTGGCACAAGTGGAGTTTACCGACGTTCACAACAAGAGCACTCAGCTTTTTCATTTTCTTTTAACATCACACAGTTCCTCTGATTGTTTTCCAAAAAACTACAGTGTTTCAGCTTTCCAAAGAGGTCAAGAATTTTATTATAGGCCAAGGTGGGAACAGTGGCCTCTGAAGCAGGCGCTGTGCAATTTCAGGCAAAAACTTGAAATTGGTATTGAGAACGAAGCAGTTAAAACGGTGGTGCAGAAAATAGCGTCATTCACACAAAGAGAACAACCACTTTTGATATAGACTAACAGTGAAGTAAAGATTTTCTTTTGTTTTCTAACAACTTTCTTCTTACTGCAGCAGGGCATAGTGGAATTAGTGTTTAATGTAAATTTGAGCTTAATCACTTATCTAGGTTTTGTGAAATACCCCTCTGGGAATTTGGCTATAACAAACTATCATTTAAAACACATGTGCTTGCACTCACAAAAAAGGTAAAAATTAAATTGGGTGCACTTGGGTACAGGATCAGGTCTTGCTTCTCTCAGAATGACCATTGTTCAAGCAACTATAATGTCAGTTCTTGACTATGGTGACATTGTCTTTTACTAACAGCAGTAGATGGGGAAATTGGACACTTTGTACTAAGAACCACGGAAGCACCCTGAGCTGCAGCTTTAATGGACAGCAGTCTAGAGCCATCCAAGTGAGCCTCCATGCAGGCTCTGGCCCACTCAGTCGAACATTCTACACGGAGGAATTTACAATGCACAACAGCAGTGAGTTCAATTTTATAGCCTTGCATAATGTTCTCTATGGTCAAAGCAAAATCCTCAATAACATCAAGAAGATACCTATCCTGTATTAACGGAGTCTGTGGAAGGTGTGTTTTCACAGATGCCCTATCTCAATATACAGTTGAAAGAGATTTTACATAAATAAAACACACACATAGAAAAAAAAAACAAATAAATAAAATATTTGCACTACCTGAAAGAACAACTTCATTCTGACATGGCAACGATCATATATATGTTATACGTTATACGTTATACGATCATATATACGTTATACGTATACGGGCCCAAAGTGTGGATGGATTTGACCTCTTGTCTGTGTGCTCAGTTAAGACTGAACCACCGATGGGGCTCCGGGCGGAGGCAGGACAGAGGCTTCATCTGCAATGGGATTGTCCCTCTGAGATCCTTGCAAAGCACTTGATATATCAAATACGCTACCGCTCCAAGGATGAGAAAGACTGGAAGGTAAGGAGAAAAAATAAATAAAATCAGCAATATTACTGGTTTGCAAAACAAATTCACTTCAATTTCATTGTGGTCACAGCACTTTGTATGGAACAGCTCAAGGACCAGTACATATCTACATGAACAAGCAAGCAGTCAATACTTCATCCAAGTCAAATCCAAGCCCTATGGTTCTTTCTACGGGGGATACTGGAGTGACTGGTCTAGCATGTTAACTGTTGAAGTACCCTCCAACTATGGTTCGTACAGAGCACAAAAATATAGTGAGATATGATTGTGGAGCTGCTTTGTAAGGTTATGTGGATGCATATTAAAAGGGAGCAGTACAGATTATGTTTTCTGTCCAGGCTTGGTGTTCATTGCGTGTATTCCTCTTGCGATCCTTCTCCTATCGGCTGTGGTTGCCTCTGTGCTTTCACAGTACTTCAGGTTTGTTTCTGTTACTTCAGCATGTTTTTTTTTCTAAACCACCTTAACCAGAATGTGTCACTATCAGAGATGTTCTCCTACAGGAAACACAAACTCTCTGAACCTGCACTTTTTATACCCTGAAATGTGGAAAATATTTTTTAGTATTACATACAATAAGCTTGGTGGAAAAAAATATATGGTTCAGGCAGCTGTCAAATATGTCTTTAATTATAATAAATGTACTTTTCTCCAACAGTAAAGTCAAACGGTATCTGTGGCCACCAGTCCCCAGACTTGACAAGATACTGGAGAGTTTTCTAGCAGAGGGGCCCCAATGGGTGAACAATGCATTATTTTCTTGTGTTTAACACTGACTAGCTGCATGATATTTATTGATTTCATTCTACAGACAGAAGACATTGCATACTTTAAAGATACAACATTCTGCAATATATTGTGTCTTGTAACATGTATATTGTATATATAAAACACAACAAAGGGTAGTCCAGCAGTATTCCTTTCTCTGTGTTCAACAATGTTTTCACTGGCTAGTAACTAATGTAGCAAAAATCTGTCTGCTCTTCCCAGTTGAGTGTAACTGCAGAAATAACTCTCCAACAGAATTTGTTCATTTACGAATAGGCAAAATGATTTCCTGTTTTCAGGAACCGACATTCAGCATTAAGCAGTGTGATGATGAAACCCCTGCCTCGGTGCTGGAGATCCTGTCTGACAACCCTACCAGTTCTGACACCATTCAGGGGAACACAGTCTGCACCTCTGGCCCTGAAACAGGCTCCTACAATTGGGTCGCTCAGAAAGAAGTCGGTGGTCCAGTGGTAGAGGGTTGTGTGGAAGCTGGCCGTGACTATGTGACCCTGACCAGCGAAATCATCCCTTGTCTCCGCGGCAATGAGTATGTGTACGATGACATATCGGTGTCGTGCTCGGCGGAGATGCAATACCACTGCACAAACACACAAACCCTCACTTCTCCCGCCTCAGGCCTTACCCCAACCAGCATCTTCAACCTCTCATATCAGCTGCTCCACGAGCGCGAAGAAGGCTGGGAGGATGAGAACGTCACTCATTACACCAACCTAGATGCTGCAGTTACGGGCACTGCCTGAAGCCTTCAGACAAAGATAAAGAAATCAAATGTACAGAACAGTATGAACTGGACAAAACAGCAACCCCATCCATTACAAAGCATTTTGTTTTTGCTGTGGCTCTGCCATTAACATGCACCTGGCCTGCAACATGCACCAGGTGCAAACATTCCAATTACAAGTCCTAACACACTGGATGAAGACAAACGCAAGTGTAAAGTTCCAGATATGCCACACACTGTGATTACTGGTATTTCTGGAATTTCCCCTTGGGGATCAATAAAGTATCTACCTATCTATCTCTCTATCTACTGAGAGAATAACACATGTAGGGACAGTCTTGTTGAAATCCAGAACCTTTGTGATAGGCCTCCTTAGAAAACATGTTTGTGGGGCAGGCTCTCAGTTGTCCAGTACATTGTATGAAGTAATAGTAGTACTCACAGGGATTACAAAAAAGCAGTGTAAATAGGGGTGGACAAAAACAACTCTGGAAACAGTATTACATATACAACTATAAATATATTTTAATGCTTATACTGTTTGTTGCGTTTTCCAGTGTTTGTGATGCAAAACAATATGTCATGTGATTCAGCAACATTTAAATAGTCTGTGTACATATTCTTGCAGATATTGTCTGGACAACAATGTATATTGTTAGTAAGACAAAATCCCTGTACACTGTCCGTTTTCAAATCCCATGTGCTGGTGATGCAGATATATCAGACTTCAAAAGTAAAGATCATTGCACACACTGGTATAATATTAGGGATTGTATATTTAGATTCAATGAATGGTACATTTTGCGGTCAGCTTCGCTCTGTGGTGATCTTTACTTTTGAATAATATAAAATGTGTTATTCTAAGTGTACCCTTCTTTCTTTTGCGTAAAAACATGCAGAAAATCCATGGTAAACAACCTGAAATGAGCTAGTCATCAGGTACAATTGATTAAATGTATTCTTAATATGTCAGCTGTTTATATAACTGTTTATATAATAAAAACTATACAGATAGTTAGGAACAAAATTACTCATACCCCTGTCAAATATTGATTTAATGTTTTCTCTTGACCAATACATTTGTTCTGACTGAAATTGGCACTGCCAAAAGGTTGTAAGACAATGTGGTAGAAACATGGAATCAGAAATAGATTTTTTTAATGAAAAATGCCTTGTCCAAAATTATTCATACCCTTTTTAAATAATCAATGGAAACATCTTTATCAATGGAAATATCTTTGTATATATGTATTGTTTTAAACTATAAAAGTGTTACCTTCTTGATTCCACTTAAGCGCCATGCTTCCAAAACTCAATCTTTATTAAATCCACAAACACATTTACATACATACATTTAAAATTTTGAGAGAATAAAAGCACACCAATCAAGCAAAGGAATTCAAGACACCATATGCAAATCCAAGACAATACAGCACAATCACCTACACCCTATTAAAACATACAATACTAAAAATAATTTAAAACAACTTGAATGAAGTCAAAACATTCACAGTTTTATATAATGTTTCGAGTGACATGATGATGAGTTGAAGGGTTAAATGGCAAACAGTTGAATCACATTACTGGTCTCAAAAGCTGTGAGAATTCTCAAAATTAAAACCTTTTTTTAAGTTTAAAACCACAGGTGACCCAAAGAGGAACCAAAACACGACCTGACTCAAAAAACATCACACTCAGAAACCATACATCAGCCACATGTGTCATAACACTTCAATGGTGTGAAGGTCAAGCTCAACCTGGCTCACCCTTCAAGACTTTTTCTGCACTTATCACCCAGTGTCCTCTAGAGGGGGTTAGTGAGGAGACTTATCAGTGGTGGGGCCCAGGAGACCCAAGATGGAGCCACAGACAAAGAATTGGAGCTCATATTTGGAGACGAGTGAAAAAAGATTTTACCTGCAGCATTTAAGTCTTTTAAAGTGTACTTAGTTTGTTGGCAATAAAACATGCCATCCTGACTGATAAAAGTGCCTAGGATAATGGCTACTTCAAGTGCTCATCCTACAGGGCTCAGAGCAAGTTGTCCTGACTGGGTGTAGTTGTCAGTAGAGACAGATGAGTGAAGTTGTGTGAGACCTGGTAGGTTGTGTGGCTGGATTTCAGATGAGCACAGTTACATCCTCAGTCAGGCTTAACGCTCTGTGTGACATCAAGCCTAAGTTAGTCCTAGTACCCTCAAGCTCAGCAGCCCACGGGGAGTAGGCCTTCCAGTCAGTCGGCCTTGAGGGCGTAGAGCACGTCGTCCTGGCTGACGTTGAGGCGAACGCGCAGCAGCAGGTCCAGCCGACTGGGCTCCAGGAGCAGGAGGCGGCACGCGCCCAGACGTTGGCACACTGCCTGCGACTCGGACACGCTGACTGGCTGCAGCCCCTCCACGCGGCACAGAGCCTGGTGCTGCACAAAAACCTGACGGAGGTTTACAGAGGGAGAAAGAGGAGTTCAAGCACTCCCTTCAAGTGTACCAAACACAAGTCCAGTAGCTAAAGCAAAGCATTGGCATTCAGTGTATATTTTGTTAAGCTAGGCATTCAGTAAAACATCTGAATCAGCTAAAGCCCTACATAGACACAATGATTTTCGCGGTGCAGTGATCTCTAACCTGTTGGAACGTAGCCTCCTCCAAACCGAGGCGTCGGAACTCTGCGATCACGGCCCTAAGGAAGAGCTGCTCTTGAACGGATGCACACCTGCAGGGCAATCGGCCGTACATTAGATTAGATGCCATTACAGTAACACACACACACAAAATATCTAGAGAATAGCGTGTCACTAGCGTTGACTAGTTCTGTCAAAGAGAGCCTTAACAGCAGACTTAAGACATACTTAATATTTAATTTTAGTTTAAAAATGTCCCAACCCAAGTTCCCAGTGCCATCTTTGCCCGCTTTGTGCCCGAACTTCCCATTGAGTAGCACATTATTTGCGATACATTGAGATACCAGTCATCTCGATAGAGCTGTGCTATCATATGTTATGGGTGATCCTAAAGTTAGGAATGTTTATTTAGGATTTTGGTGACTTCAGACATGTCTGTAATACACTTTTCCGATCTGAAGTTAGGAGAACACTGACTAAAGTGTTAATCTACCCACTCCATAGAGGTGTATAGCCTTGGGTGGTGAAGTACAATAATCTCCATTCTCTTCTGCCGTGTTATCCCAATAAAGTTAATTAGCCGGAACTAGCCGACTGGAAGATTGAACACAAGACGGAAAGTAAAAATAGGAAAATAGAAAAATACATTTCTAAAATGGGCGTGGCGGAATACCAGTCTTTCTGTTGAAACAAACACTCAAAAATAATTAACTTCACCTGATGGCAGTTATGTAGGCGGATGAGAACATTTCATCCAATGCTTGCATCACATGACTCATTCCAACCAATCCCGTGCCGCTCTTGGGATTGGCCGAGAATTCACAGATTTCTGTGGCCCGGCGGCAGATATCCAAGCAGCGTCGGGCATCACCTGACAACGCTGCCACCTGAGAGACAACCGATCATAATCATTGTCATGTCCTGACATGGAAACACAGTTAGGCTACACATCATTGCACTTAATGACAGTGGGTTCATGTTTCAGCCATATAAGGCGAGTCCATCTTAAGAGAACACACAGGTGGACATTTGATCTCAGTGTAGGTTAAGTTCAATGACTGTTCTGCAACCATGAATCTTTTTTGTTCAAACTGGCTGCAGCGGATAACACTGACAACCTTCAATCCCTATAAACTAATCAAGTCTGACAGTAACACTCAGGGATAAGGCTACTAAGAATGGAAAGTCTTCTCTGGTCATAGAGGTGCACATAAACACAGCTCTTATCTCACTGGATAGGCAGTTATTCACCACAAACAATGTTCTGACCATGTGCAGCAAAAGGTGCTTGCCTTTCTGGACACCAGCTGGAGGGAATCCTCTTCAAATGCCCGCACCCTGTTCAGTCTGGAGGCAATGATCTGCTGCAGCTGCTTAAAGGTGTAGGGCTGGAACGACATCCGAGTGAGGCCCTAAGACACAAACACACATATATACACAGACACAGACAGACATACATACAAGAAAAGAAACAGAAATTGAGCCATCGGGTCATTCCGTTGCTGCACCGTCTCAGACTTTGCTCAAAGTCTGTGTACCTGATAAGACCTGTAAAATATGTCTGTTAATCCCCCCCCCCCTTGACTTTGTATCATTTTTACACTCAGAAATGCCTTATCTTGGAGGCCATGTTGAGCATTAATATCTTGAAGTATTATTCCTAGCCTGCCCAAACTTTGTAGGGTGGAAGACAGACATGTTCTCGGTATGACTGGACCGTTAAACGTTTGTACTACATGCCCATTAGTTTCATATAAGACCCTAGATATGGAAAAAAGCGCAAAACTGATATTGGGGGTCTAGTAAACTAGTTTTTTGTTTCAACATGGCACCAATCACTATTTTGTCTACAAATACAATACTTTATTAATGTTGAGCCAATATTTGAGGTCTCTGCAACAAATTCACATGAAAATATTAAGGATAAAACAAGGTGTGATTGCATTCATGTTCATAGGACTAAAATGGCATGTGGGGTAGCTAGTAGTAACACGAAAATCAACGTGGGAATAGCTCAGTTTATAGTCATTTCGTGAATAAAGTACCAATGATGTACCATGCTTCATTCATACATAAATACACTTACTTGGTAAAACAATGATTTTGACTCAATTTATTTATCTATGGTACAACATTGGCACTTTGTACACTAAATGCCCATACACTGAGCTACTTTAACGTAGATCATCAAGTGCCTACCCCACATAACATTTTAATCCTATGAAAATGACCGAAAAACACAACCTCCCCTTAATATAGTATGTTAGTATGAAAACACAGATCTATGAGCACAGTTCTACTGATAACAAACTAGAGAGTCTATTCCTGCCCAGTTCCTAGGGCTTTTTTGTTCACATTCGCATACAGTAGGAACTCTGAGATGACATAACACATTAGTAGCCCAATTTTTACATGAACATGAAGTAATGAAACTGACAACATTGCCATTTAGTTACTAGCTACTGAAGTTCATAGCCAAACTAAGCGCATGGTATCAGGAAGCAAAAAAAAAATTTTTGACATTGGCTTTCATCCTTAATCTTCTCATCTGTCCAGAACATGACAGTGGTTAGTCTCTGCAGCCTTCTCGTGCAGTTATGACACATAAGCTGAACTATTTTTTAGAGATTTTTAAAAATGGTGCTTCAGCTGCCTAGGCCAAGTTGGCATGTACTGTACATCAGCCATGGTTCCTATGCACAGGGAAAAGACCCTGTCCCAAAGTAGGAGCTCAAATAGTTATAGGAACTGCGGTCAGAGGAACTCAATAATCCCAAGTTCCATAATGTCTGAATGCACAGAAAAAGGGGCTCTAGGAACTACAAAAAGTCCCTACAGTGCGAAAGGGGCTAATACTACGATTTATCTTGATATGTTTGATAGAAGTAACTAAGTAAGAGAAAACAAACACACTTTCGGTGGAAAGCATGGCAAATCAGAGAGGTATACTACAAAGCAATTTACACATATTTTGGCTTTCTAGATATGATGATGGCTATGAGATGGCTTGACAAACCATGATCTAGCGATCTGAGATGATTGGTACTTCGATGGTGATTTTGATTTGTTAACCCAGGTTTTTTGCTTCACACTGTCCATGTCTTCATGAATGGGGTGGTGTTGAACTCATGTGGTCAATTGCAAATACAGAGAAGTATAAACTCCCACATTAAAATAAACCCTGGTCATTAAAATCTACCCAGGTAAAAAGAGAGGCACCTTAGTGCCATTGAAAACCCTGGCTTGTGTGTCAACACACTTCTTTAACCAACTAACCTCACCCTCATAGTGCAGGGAATCATAATTCCCTTCTGATGTTACAGTTTAGTCAACCAGTTACACTAACAAACACTACATTAAAAGCCATGATGGCTTTGGGTCAGCTGCCCTGAGTACAGCAGTTTAGAGATGCCCTACCAGGCGACTGGCCACACGGTTGATCATGATTCTTTCTGGAAGATCCATGGTGTTGGCAATGGTCAGGACTACCAAACGGGCATGGCGACGTGTCGGCCAATCAAACAGGTTGTACATCACATTCTGCTTCCTGGTCCACAACAAGTCCAGCTAAAAAAAGACAAAACAATAAAAAAGTGTTTGTGTGTCAGTTCTTAATACATACCCAGTACAACCATAATAGTTAAGTATGTATTTATGACATCAATTATATCATCAGACATCAATTAAATACAACAAAAACATTCTGCTGAAAACATCCTACGGTAAAGGACAATTATCTTTAGTAATCTTGTACATATTTCAAGCTAGATTTTTCTTCAACACTGGCAACTGTGCCTTCTCAGGCATAGTCATATTAGAATTGTTCCTACACAACTCACCTCATCAACCAGTAGGACAGTAGTCTCTTTCTTGGGAGCAGGATTACTGAAGCGTTTCTCTAAAAGACTGGCTGCATGGTCTGGGGTGACCTTCTGATTGGTGAGTTTCTGTTTGGTGATAAAAATGTGTTGGCTTTTCAGCATTGTTTGTGTGCATTCACATGAAGGTCATTAACCAACCATGTAAATGCTACAGTCTTGTTATTATTCTCATGATCAGATTTATAACAAGAATGTTTTTTTTTTTAAGATTAACATTATAGTATGTAGTATTATACACATTCCTATATATGTCATCTTATATTGTTGACCTGCAAATGTCAAAGCAATGGTAGTGGAGTCAGACCAGATCAAAATTGTTCTGCCTTTTTGACCAGTACCTGTAGAATCTGGACATAGGCTTGGTGCGGGTCAGTCATCTTCATGCCATTGATCTCAATGAAACGGAACTGTGGGATCTCGTCCAGATCCGCTGCCTGCTGCAGCGAGCGGATCACCTCATGTACAGTGGCCGTCTTCCCGGTGCCTGGCACTCCAGAAATGTACATGCACCTGTCAGTCGCAAGCACACACACACGCACACGGCATGGTCACCAAACAGCTTTGGAATGATCAAAGAAATGATTGTGAGGAGTAACACAGAGCCACACATCATCAATACAAACATCCCAACTACACCTAAAGCAGTCTTACCCTCCAGTGCCATCGATGACCTTGCTCTCCACAAAGTTATAGATGTCCTGGAACTCTTGCTCCCGACAAGGCAGAGATTCAGGGACTGAAGACACGTGCAGCCTAGGAGCAACAGACAGCACTGTCAAAATAAATACTAGATGTACCACAAAACGGTACAAAATATGACCGCCGCCCAGTCCTGCACATTCTCTCAGCAAAAATAATTCACGCTTGTCAATTTGTCTCCATCTCCTACTTTTGTGTATGTAAATTGTCTGTGTTTGTGTGTGTGTGTGTGTGTGTGTGTGTGTGTGTGTGTGTGTGTGTGTGTGGGGGGAGGGGGGGGTTAATGGGTTGTGTGTGTGAAAGTTAAGTTTGTGAATTTATCTGGGGGACTTTAATGAATAACAAACCTTGCTGAAACGGAGCTGTTAAAGTTTGGTTGAGTATTTTTCTGACCCTTTTTGAGTTACTCTAAACAGTGAATTGTAGAAAATAAAAGCTCCACTTTCCTGTCAATCACAGTTTGCGCTTGTGCTAATATTGGCCTCACTGCCTCAAAAATCAGAAAACCCCTCCCGATGCTACTGTGTGTGTGTGTCGTGTTTCCGGTTGGAAAAAATACTCGTGGAGCGTAGAAAGTTTCAAAGCGAGAGCAAGCAGAAGACAGAGCCGATGAGCTGTCCGATGCAAACATCACTATCCCACAGTGGAGACAAGACGTATTGTACCAATTTAAGTCCACAGACAAACATAACATTCAAGTAAACAATAAAAAGTAAATAAGAAGGCACATACAATGAAGAAATAAGAGCAGCAAAATTGGGTTGAAATTGTGCAATTGTGCACAGAGTGTCAATATAATAGTGCAAAGTCAGGCCAATAAATGGCTGAGGTAGTTCTGTTTGACCTAAGTATGCAAGTGGCATAGTGGTGCAAGTTATGTAAGAGCAGAAGTGTGTTGTGTTTTCAGGACAACAACAACAAGTTGCAAAGTGTGCAAGTGTACAAGTGGAGTAGTGCAAGGCAGCCATTGTGGGTCTAAAGTCCAGGATGTTATGTAGCTGAGGGTGGCGGGGGAGAGAGTTCAGCATCCTAACAGCCTGGTGTATGAAGCTGTTGGTGAGTCTGGTGGTGCGGGAGCGCAGGCAATCTGTACCTCTTCCCAGAGGGCAGTAGATCAAACAAATTGTGAGCGGGGTGACTTGCATTACTCACAATTGTGGTCGCCTTGCGGGTGAGGTGGGTGGTGTAAATGTCTTTCAGGGAGGTGAGTGAAGCACCAATAATCCTTCCAGCTGTGTTCACTATGCGCTGCAGGGCTTTCCTGTTGTTTTCAGTGCAGCTTACGCCCCACACAGCGTAAGGCCCCCGTGCTCAGTGTGATGCTGCTTGAGATATTGTTGCCAACACGTACTACTTGAGGCCTCTGACAGAGGAAGTCCAGTAGCCAGTTGCAGAGGTAGGTACTGAGTCCCAGTTTGTCAAGTTTGCAGATGAGTTGTTGTGGTATTATAGTGTTGAATGCAGAACTGAAGTCTATAAACAGCAATCTCACATATGAGTCTCTTTTTTCCAGGTGGGTGAGGGCTGGGTGGGGGGCAGAGCAGATTGCATCCTCTCTGGACCGTTTTGCTCGGTATGCAAACTGGAAGGGGTCCAGGGTGGGGGGAATGGATTTGATGTGTGACATGACAAGCCGCTCAAAGCACTTCATGATGATGGGTGTCAGTGCCACGGGGCGGTAGTCATTGAAGCAGGATGGAGCAGTTTTTTTCGGCACAGGTATGATGGTGGCAGCTTTGAAACATGATGGGACGATGGCTTGCTTCAGGGAAGTGTTAAAGATGTCTGTGAGGACATCCTTAAGCTCCTCAGCGCAGTCCTTCAGCACACGACCTGGGATGTTGTCTGGGCCTGTTGCCTTACGGGTGTTGATAGCAGCAAGTGTCCTCTTCACACTGTCGGCAGAGAGGCACAGGGGGTGCTCGTGTGGAGGGGGGAGGGGTCTTCTGTGGGCAAGTGCTGTTTTGTGCTTCAAAGCAAGCAAAGAAGCGGTTCAGATTGTTGAGCAGAGGATGTTGCTCTCGCAGCTCTGTGGCGCGGGCTTGTAGTCCGTGAGGGCCTGAATGCCCTGCCATAGGCTTTGTGCGTTCCTGCTGTCTTTGAAGTGGGTGGTTATCTTGTAAGTGTATTCCTTTTTTGCTTCCTTGATGCCACGGGACAGGTTGGCTCTCGCTGTTCTCATGCCAGCTTCATCTGCAGCTCTGTAGGCTTTGTCTCTGGCCCTCAGCAGCCTGAGGACATCCCCTGTCAGCCATGGCTTCCAGTTAGCCCGAGTGATGATGTCTTTTGTGTGGGTCACATCATCGATGCACTTGGTGATGTAAGAGGTTACAGTGTCTGTATACTCCTCAATGTCTGTCTGGTTGTTGTAAGTGGCTGCCTGCTTAAACATTTCCCAGTCCCAGAGCATCGGAGGTTTTATTCACCACAAGATTATTTTTTATTAACTAATTGATTAATTTTTATTAATTAATTGATTATTCACAAGATTAACCCTCAGTTTCTGTATTTACGGTCTAGATTTCTAGATCTACGTTCGTTTTCATTCTTTATGCGCTCGCATATTTAAGTCAGCTAAATGACGCCATCGTTTTTGCCTTTTCATTTTTAACTAGGTGGTGCTATACCTCAAATGAGTGAATATGGGATGTGTTAGATAGATAGATACTTTATTGATCCCCAGGGGAAATTCAAGACATGGGCCCTGGCCTGGAGACAAACATACAAAAATAATTAGGTCATCCTATTCACAGAAAACTGTGTCTGGCAATCTACAGGCCGATTGGTGTACTGTACAGTCACTAAATGTACACCTATACATTTATTGTATGGACCCCCATGAACGGAATTTCTATGAAACTTGGCACCAACATACGAAAAAAAGTTGGTCATCCTAGGCCCTGCGGTTCTCGAGATATTCACAGAAAACTTTGTCCGGCCTACCCTCCTTGCGGCGGGTGGGCGACGGATCAAAACGAAAAACATGGCCACCAAGTTTCGGCAACCTCGGCCTTTCAGTGTCCTGGGAATTGCTGTGCGGCGATCAAAATAAGGCATTTAATTGCCAAACTGTTAAAAACAAGTGATTATTTGCTACAGTCACACATCTGAGTGTACGAGTTATGGCTATTTAACAGCCAGCCTTATTAAGGGTATACAACTTAGATGGCATTACAACTGAATTACAGTATTAGTTGTATTATTACGGAACTATCGGATCGCCCCCTATTAACACCAGCCCCGTGTTTCCGTCCTCTTACGTGTATGGGTCACTTACTATTCATTTCTATACAAACCAAGACGGCGGATTCCTAAAGAAACACAAGCACCCACACCCAAGTGTATCTAAATTAGCTATGTACCACAAATTACATTTTACCGTGACTCGAAGAGCTATAAACAGTCTTGTAAGGCTGCGTGTACAAATCCATTTGGAGCTCCAGTGGAATTTTGAGGTAGCGACAACAATTCTTAGTCTAACCGTTCATGTGCCCTTGAAAGGGTGGAAGTAGACGACCCACCAGGCCAGCACTAACCTCCGAGCGCGGTAAACAAAATCAGATATTTCAGGCAGTAAAAGCCCCGGTAAGAACCAAACCAGATTTTATTCAAATTACACATCTATGGCTACTGAAAAATGTAAGGTTCATTTATCAAATGTTATTTTGAAGTATTAAAAAAACATTGTTGTTTCAGAATTTTAGGACGAAATGGGTGATAAATGGAGGTGTTACGATACATCTCAAATTACATTACAAATTACATTACAAGTGGCTATATATATATAAATAAAAATATATTTGCATTACATTGGGAACATTCATAGAGAAAACATTCTTGAATTTCCCCTTGGGGATCAATAAAGTATCTATCTATCTATCTATCTATCTATCTATATATCCATTCCTCACCTTGCGCGTGCTACTTCCAAGACATTCCCTGGAGTTCTGGCAGGCTGATTCCGGCTGGGGATGACGGGCGTTGCATGACGAGGTGTTTTCGGTGTCCGAGGGGTAGTGGGAGCAGTCTGACAAAAGAAATGTGCAGTAAGAAAAAGGGCCATCATTCACATCTTGGACATTAATGTGGACATGGTGATCAGCCACAGCTGTTTATGACCCACCTTTTTGCTGGGAGTCTTGCGTGGGGTCCTGGTAGAGGGACGCGTTTTTTCTGTGGCCTGCGGGGTGTGAGACCCAGTCATTTTTCGGCTCTTGCGAGTTATAATCACAAGCTCATCGTCACTCTCCACTTTTGCGTCCACGTCCTCATCGCTGCTGCTATGAAGGTCGATTTTAGATGGAACGAAGGCATCGTCATCGCCATCCTCATCGTCTAAGCTCATGGCATCACAATCACCAACACCACTGAAGAAACATTGAAATCAAATCAGCATTCACCAATGACTGACAAAAGTACTGAACCTTCCTAATGAACCACTGCAAACAGCTCCAATGATATAAGGAGCATGGATATCTGCATCTATCTTAGAAGTAACAGTCATTGTTTAGGATGACAACTATTAACATAAGAGTGAGTGTTACATTGCGTTGCACATATTACATTAGGGAAGAGTGAAAATTCTGTCATCTCTATGGACATAAAACTATGCTTCCATTCCTAACATTTATGCAAAGGTCTACATTTTTACCTTTACCATCACCATCACCACACTATATACTGTGTATGCGAGCAGGTATTTAAAATTGTTCAAACAAAACAAGACTTCACATTAAATTAATATGAAGGTGATGGATCTAGCTACTTACAGTTGTTTCCTGATTCGCGAGGACACCAGCTGGGCACACTTCCTCCTGGAGCGTGGGGTGACTGCAGTCTGGAAAGGAGAGTCCTCATGTTCCTCCTCCGCCCTGACAGGATAAGAAAAGAGGGGGGAGAGAGAGGTCAGTAAAGCAGCCATCACACAGAAGGGAGAGCCACTAGGGGCATCAGACAACTGAAAAGCACTCACAGCACGGACAGTGACGGCTCCCGCAGGAGATCAGAGGAACTCTTCCTCTGCGAGGGGGTCCTTGACCTGAGAGAGAGGAAGGCGTAAGAAAACAAAATAATTCTCCTCTTCCTCTACAAGGCATTTGTGATAACCTGGGTCCCCATTTTTATGGCGTCTAAGTACTTTCATTAGAGACAAAAACAATGAAGATATATTCAGTATTAAACTAGCTGGCCTGCTGCTACCAGCAATGCATTCATGGGAGCAGCTGGCTATCAAAGTAAACTGCTTTTTTTCACCATTACCAAGGCTCAACATGTCATTACAAGTGTCAGCCAACATGGACAGGATCCCCATGGAGATACAAGTGTGCCTGTTTACATCAGAAAAGGCAAAGAAACGGTATGTGTTTGACGTTAGCCCAATGCCCTCATTAAGTTGACGCTTCTTTAGCTAGCTCAATACTGAACAGATTTTTGTCATTTTTGTCCATAATGAAATCACCTACAGACATTGAACAAAAGAGCTCTGGTTGAAAAATGCCAGAATTAAATTCTTCTTCAAGAACCTGGTGTCGTAGTAGAGTGGACTGGTGGGATACCCAGAGGGACCTCATCTTTTAGGAGGCAAGTGCGTGACTGGGAGAACAACTCATATGGACATGTAGAACCTGCACCTGGTGCCTTAGAAGAATGGAATGGTGGGATGCCTCAAGAGCATCTTTCAGAGGGTGAATGCCTGGGAAACAACACTCTTAAACCCATAACACCAGTGTGACCTGCCCCACTGCAGACACCCAGAGAGGAGTCCCACTCACTGCCTCCTCAGACTGCCTCTCCTGGGAGTAGCCCTTCTCTGTAGGGGGGTTGGAAGCACGGTCACTCCCTCATCAGCAGAATCCTCCAGGGGACATACCCCTAGACTGAATATTTAGACAATGTCCCTTACAAAAATGAAATATTTGTGGCAGATTTGCAGCAAACTTGTGGGTGATTTGTGGGAAACAAATGAGTTCGCTAGAAAATATCGCCAGAATGTTTGCCAGTGTTGGCCGCTAGAGGCAAACTTCTGGCAACAATGAGAAGTTTGCCACTAGTGACAAATGTGTTCGCCAGTGATTTGCCATCACACGTGAATTTCTGGTGACAAACCTAATTTGCATAATGACATTGCTGCAAATTTGCTGCAACATTACCAAAAGTTAACTGCAACGGTTTGCCAGAAATCTAATTTGCATGTGAAAATATGACCTTGCCACAAATTTGCGGCAACTTCGCCAGAAACCTGAAATTTCTGTAAGGGGTGTTTGGACAATTGTGTCTTTCCTCTCCTCTGCGATGGGAATGTGTTAGAGCTGACAGTGCATGATGCCTCCATTTTGCTAGGAAAATAGGGCAAATGCAGCTCAAACCTACTGCAAACTCGATCCACTACATTGAATATCATTAAAAGCACTAATGATACAAAAAAGCCCAATTTTAATGTGATTTTCATTATTGTCCTTAGGCCTTTCAGTCT
This sequence comes from Alosa sapidissima, assembly GCF_018492685.1. Taxonomy (NCBI): domain Eukaryota; kingdom Metazoa; phylum Chordata; class Actinopteri; order Clupeiformes; family Clupeidae; genus Alosa; species Alosa sapidissima. The sequence continues at coordinate 22,703,230 of NC_055968.1, read as the reverse complement.
TTATGCCAAATCCCTGTGTGTCCATAACCACCCACCTTGTTGAATCCTGCTCGTCCACAGCAGTAGGTGTGGGCTTATCTGGACTCTGGCTAAGAGGCTGAAGGGAGATGTCGTCATCCTCCTCCTCCTCGTCTTTGGAGGACGGCTGTTTGACACTGAGGGGAGTCAGGCGTATGGTGAGCTTCAAAGAACGTGGAGGAGAGGTGGTGAGCTTCTGGGCCAGATCATCATCAAGGAGCTCTCCCAGCACGTCTTCCCTGGTCATCTTCTTACCTGGACCTGTACGCACAAACACCAGTCAATACAGAGCTTACATGCAAGGACATGTATTGGTCCGAACATCTCAGGCCTTCTGACTAATCAAAAGATTTAAGATTTCCTACACATTCAGGATGTTTCATTTCCGCTGCACAGAAATTACTGTTTCACTAGCTAGGTCATAGAACTTTTCATTAACATATAGAATTATTGTGGCCTGAATTGTGCTTCATTTCCTGTGTGATCTACGCCTCACTGTGTGATTACACTGCAGTACTGGTGATGGTGGTGGAGGAGGGGAGCTGGAGGAGGGGAGCTGCGACTCACTGCTGAGCTCCAGCTTCTTGCGGATTGCTGGCTCGAAGGCGATCCGCCCGCGCCTCTTCCCGCTCAGCAGCTTGGAGGCCGACAATTTGGAGGCCGAATGAATGGACTCGGCCTCGCGGCTGCTCCTCCGTCCCGTGCTCATGCAGCCGCGGTTGTAGGGAGTTTGGCTCGCGGCGGAGCTGGCCCACTTCATCACCATGGGGTCTGGTGTGGGCAGCATGCGTGGAGTGGTGCTCCGAGCTTTGGGGGTGATGGGTGGAGTTAACGTGGGACTCTTCTGCATGGGTGACTGGAGCATCTGCTTTGGTGGAGGAGTCATGGCAATCTGGAATGGATTCATGAGATCTGGGTCGAACGATTTGAAGGCCTTGGTGTCCCAAGACAGCTTGACAAAGAGAGTGTCTTTACTTGCATTGTCAGGGAAAGGGAGCTCTCCCGGAATATGCTTCACCTGTGGATCATTTAAATGACAGACACAAAGACCCTTTTTTATCATCATTTTTCAGAAAACTTCTTTGAAAAAACAAATACACCATTTTGTAATTTGATGTCCCATGATTCTTGACTACAGACCATGTTGAATAATTGTATCATTTCTAAGTTAGGAGCTTCAAAGTTTATTATTCGAAAGCACTTTATAAGCAGCATTTGGCACTGAAAAAACGAAAAATGTAGCAGATACAGCACTACTGTATGAAATGCAGACATGCAACAAATGTATGGCATTACCAATTTCTCAGCTCACCTCAACTGTGCCCAAAATGGTCTCCGCATCCACCTCACTGTCACATGAGGAGTCATTATAGTAAAAGACCTCCTGAGCATGTGCAGATCTGCCAAGCAGCTTTCTCTTGTTATGAGGTAACTCACAGTAGCGTATGTACCACTGCACTTTTGCCTTCTTCACCTTGCCATCCTCTGGAAAGCAAAGCAAATACAGAACAAGTCAAGATATCTTCAACCTATGAGCAAAGCATTTCTGTGTGATGTGATAGGACAAAAACTGTTACCATCACTGAACAACTTCAGGACCTGAGCGACATATGGGTTGTCGTCATCGTCACCTTCAATGAGAATGTACTGGCCTAAAGTGACAATGGTCTCTGCAGGTTTCCCTTCCACTTGAATAATCAACGATCTACAAAGCAAAGTGTAAAAAATCATTTAGGCTTCACTGTTCCCATGGCAAAACTATGTGCAATGTTAGACAATAGGTAACTTAAGCATACTCATAAAAGTGTGTGTTCAATTTCCTATCAGTACTGATGGGTCCACTTTTCCATTTGTAGCTCCTCTTCACTCGTAGCCGTGTGGAATATCTGCTCATGTTGCAAACCTACAAGATAAAAGCATGCTGTTACAAACAATGCGTGAAACACATTGCTACTTTCCAATCCCTAAACAAACAGATAGTTCTCTTGCTAAGTAAACGTTTAATAAGCATTTTGACTGGTGCAAATTCCATGCTCATAGCAACAAACAAACCATAGCGAATCAGCTTACTTGATCCAATGTTTTGTTCTGTAAAACATTCATCTTTATCAATGCGAGTCATTCCATGTCAAATCAAGACAGAATCCAGGAAAATGGTTGCTGCACCGTGTCATATTTTGCTCAAAGTTTCATGTTGTCTTTGACCTGGTACTTTTACACTTAAAAATATATTATCTTGGGAGCCTTGTTTGGACATTAATATCTTAAAAGTTTGTAGGATGGAAGAGAAACATATTTTCTGTATGACCGGACCATTAAAAATTTGTACTGCGTGCCCCTTAATTTGTAGACAGGCCCAACCACCAAGTTAACACCATAGTTTACCATTTCTCTCGGAAAAGAAAAATGTCAGGCCAATCAGAGACGAGAGAGGAAGAAGAAACTTATTGTGATAAACAGAAGCAGCAACACCTGTAAACGTCAAAAAATGCAGCTGAAAAATTTTTTTTTTTTTATTTTATTTACAATAAAAGACCTAGATACATTGTTTACTGACTGTTGATGCTGTTTATTGTCAGATTGTTAAGTTTAGGCAAAGTAGGAAGTAACAATAGGAATCTTTGATCAATGTGATTGGTAAGGCTCGACCAATGATTTCAAAGTTAGTGCCCGTTGCGATGCAAGTGTTGCAAACGTTTCCCAATCGAGAGTACCAGACTCTATTCACTTTAGTTTGGTTATTTCCAGGCTACTTGATTTGCCCATTGAAGGTTGTGGAAAGAGGGTGATATTGAGGGTATTATAAACAATATTTTTATACCCACTCACAGGACATCAAATCAACATTTTAACTATACAATACTTTATTAATCTTGGGCAAATATTTGAGGTATCCACAGCATACATATTAACATGAATAAATTAAGGATTAAACTAGGTGGGGTTACATTTTTTGATCATTTTCATAGGACTGGCAATACATGTGGGGTAGTTGGTATGATCCAGATTTTGTGTGTACAAACTCTCAATGTCCTACAATGTTTCATTCATAGATAAATACACTTTAGTTCATTACATTGTTGTACCTCTGCTTCTTCATTCTTGCTCCTAAGGAACTCTATTCAACTTGTTCCTGGGAACCCTGATTTTCTATGGTACGCTAAATGTCCATACATTAAGCTACTTCTACCAACATTCATAAAACATTGCATTTAAAGAAAAAAGATAGTGATTGATACCAAATGAGTAAAAAACGATAAAATACCCTTAATGCCACTCCCTTTTGCATTTTTTTTTCTTACCAACATTTTAACGTTAAAGGTTCAGACTGAGAACATGTTTGTCTTCGATGGTTTGGGCTGGCCATGCCCATGAGTAATGCGTTTATAGTATGAATATATTAATGCCTAAACATAACTTTCCAGATAATGTGTTTTTCAGGCCGTCAGGCTGAATACCAAAGGCTGAAAAATATGAAGACAGTGGATTTGAACATATATTTTACAGGCCTTAACGTTAACTGTTAGTTGTTTTGAGACGCGATACAGACGGTTTAAACAAAATCTAAAACGGTGCAACAACAACCTTAACGTTATCTGAATTGACAAGGAAAGACTCCAATCTTTTAAAAACATCAGACAGATGCATTTAACTAAATATGATCATATAGCTAACAGTCATAGTGCCGAATACCATAAGTTAGCTGGCTAGCTTGGACAAACAAAGTTGATCAGGAAAAGTACTTACAGTTAGAATGTATGTGTCAGTCGGTTAGTGCTGCTAGATACCACGACTAAATATCACAAAATTGTTTTAATTTACTTCAAGTGGCATCCACGGGTAATTTCGTTTTGTTCAATAGTAGAACCTTACTTTGCCATGAGCTGTTGGTGTCATTTAAACCCGGAGAATACCACACTAGATTTTCGCGCGTAGATTGCATCCACCTTTCATCTGATTGGGCATAAAGAATGCGTACGCCCACTTGCATACACAGGAAAGTGTTTCCAGCTGACCCGGAAGTTGTTGACTGTATCCAAAACGCGTTCCATTGAATATATTCTTTGGAAATGGCAAACAGGACAGTCAAAGATGCCAACAGCATACATGGAACAAATCCCCAGTATCTCGTGGAAAAGATTATACGCACCCGTATCTATGAGTCTAAGTACTGGAAAGAAGAATGCTTTGGACTTACCGGTGAGTGTGTTGTAATGCTTTGGCTGGGTTAGCTAACAAGGCATTAGCCATTTAGCCAGTACGTTAATGTAGTTAGCCTACAAAAGTTATAACGTATGCCCAAATATTGTGGTAAACAGTTAGTAATTACTTGCATGTGTTACATGTGTGAATGCATTTTCTAAATGCTACACGTGATTATAAGGTAACGTCACTATTTCACCTCTTATTCCCTCATAAAGCCGAGCTTGTTGTTGACAAGGCCATGGAGCTGAAGTATATTGGTGGGGTGTATGGTGGTAACATCAAACCTGCCCCATTCCTGTGCTTGACCCTCAAGATGTTACAGATCCAACCGGAGAAAGATATCATCGTTGAGTTTATTAAAAACGAAGATTTCAAGTAAGTACTGTTGCAAACAAACTGCAGGTCTGTTGAGGTGTTAAGTCTGTCACATCTAGGCCTTTCTGTGTAATATGTGAAATAGCGATCCATCATCACCTATTAGAGCTTATTTGGCTTTAGCCGTTAATGTTTATCTATGGTGTAGCATTATAGTAACTAGAAAGGCATGGTTAGTCATAAACTCACATACTCTTTCTAACAGGTATGTTCGTCTGCTTGGTGCATTGTACATGCGCTTGACTGGCACCTCAGTGGATTGCTACAAATACTTGGAACCACTATACAATGACTACAGGAAAGTCAAAATGCAGAACAGAAATGGAGGTATTTATATTTGTCTTCTATTGTTGTAACGACGTCTGTTATATCTCCCCATCGATCTTCTTTTTGTCAAAGTTATTTCATCTTTGACCTCCCCACTTCTCCTGCAGAGTTTGAACTGATGCATGTGGATGAATTTATTGATGAGCTATTGCATGCTGAGAGAGTCTGTGATGTCATCCTCCCTCGGCTTCAGGTCAGTTCATACGGTTGCCCTGTCTATTATAGTGCACATTCTGTACACATTTGCAATAAATTGAATGACATTACTTGATACCTTTGCATTCTCACCTGAACAGGGTGTTTAGTGAAGACTGGTTATTTAGTGAAGATCTGTTTGTTGTTTGTGAATCTCGGTTAATACGTTTGAGTCAAGGTACATCACTTGAACCAACATTGAAGTGGACTTTGTGCTTCAAATACAGAAAAGACAGGTCCTGGAAGAAGCAGAACTGCTCGATGCACGAATATCTGCCCTGGAAGAAGATCTAGATGAAGTGGAGAGCAGTGAAGAGGAGGATGAGGATGAAGAAAAGGTATTAATCACAGATCTCCATCTAGATACACCGATGGCGGAGGGTGCTATGCAAGGCACCAACCTGCACATAGGGAGAATAGAGCATATTTTGATTTGATTCCATATACCTAGCTATACAGATAGCAGTGATCTACAGTGCATGTACACATGGTATTTGTGTAACTTACCAGACATGTCCAGCATAGCCCAGGGGTTTAATTCTCTGGGAGCACAAGCAGAGATTGATATGTTTATTTTGTAAGTAACTGTTGATTTCTCCTAGTAACTATCTACAAATTTATAGAACATTATACATGCACCATGTGGCTTTGGGTGAGCATACTGCTGACTCCATACTGCTTTTTGTAGCCTGAGAGAGTGGTGACTCCTGAACCCCACAGACGGGGTTATCGTGACAATGATCGGCCGCGCCGCTCGCCATCTCCTCGCTACAGACGCAGCCGCTCACCAAGAAGGTTGGACTCATGCGCTTACTGTTACTCCATTATCACATCCAGTACACCTTTTATTACTAACCTGGTTATCATGTACTGCTATTACAAAACGACTGTTTTGAAGCTACATGCTGTATTCTTCTCTGTCTAGGAGGAGCAGATCTCCGAAACGCCGGAGGTAAATATGGCCCTTTTTCTTTCTCATAAAAATTATGAGCAGCATTCATTCCATTTGCATCTTGTCCAGTTTACTAATCTGCAAATTTAATTGGCATACAATGTTTAACATCCAAAACACAATTTTGGAGAAATTACTGATCATGAATAGAAATGGTGAGGTAGTGTTTTTATTTATTTATTTATTTATTTATTTATTTTTTAAATGAATTATTACTATTTAATTTTTAGCCCTTCACCGAGGCGTGATCGCGACCGCGAGCGTGAGCGTGAACGCCACCGCAGCAAAAGCCCGCGGCGGCATCGCAGCCGCTCCAGAGAAAGACGTCACCGCTCCAAATCTCCAGGTACAAATCTAGAAATACCCATAACACATAAAATTTTGTTTTGTGTCAACATTATTTCGGTCATTATAGTGCAAAGACTTAAGCCAGGCAGTTAAAATACAACATTCTAATAAAGTGGGAAAAGTCTGAGTAAGCTGTTTTCCTCCACAGGTCATCACAGGAGTCACAGGCATCGCAGTCATTCAAAATCTCCAGAAAGGTAAGAGAATATAGCTGAAATCTTTAAACGCAATAATAAAGACAGATTCTTGTCTTTACTTCACTTGAATATATATAATGAAGCACTTTATTATTGCCTTTAATTCCACTTTTATTCTGCAGCAGATCCAAGAGGAGTCACAAGAAGAGTAGAAGAGATTGATGTCTGTTTACTTTTACTGATGTTTTTAATTTCCACCAATTCAAATTCCATCTCCTTTTTTCTGTTTTTTTTTTTTTTTTCAAAAAAGCTTAATAGCCTTTTCAAAGCTTAATAGCCTGTATTTGTACAGTTTTTACTTGGATATAGACTTTTTGTTGTCCACCCAAAATCTTTTTAATACAGTGTATCAGATGTAAACATGGTATTAAGGTGAGCCACCAATTTGTGTGTGACCTTGAAAATGTACTTTTTTCTTTTTGAGAGGATCTTTCTGTAATGGGTAAATGTTTTCTAAAATGTGAATGCACCAACATATTGAGGTTAATGTTGTGAACCCATGCATATTTCTAAATGGATGTGAGAAATATGATTTATACCTGCAAAAATACAGCATATTGAGTTGAGGGGTAGCTCAGACAATAAACCCATTTAACAGTGCAATAACTGATTTGTTTGTTTTTGTGTAATGCATTTGGAATTGTATACCAGGAAATATTGTAGCACTATTGATATCTCCTCACAAGGAGAGGCCATGTGCATTTTCATCTGCCCTACGCATAGCACATTCTCAGACTCCTTTTTTCAACTCAAAATTGCTGTGTTGTCGAACCAGAAGATTGATGTTTTTCCCTAAGTTCTCAAAATAGTCTTCACTCCATTGTATGCGCTGTGCTGCAATGATCTGAGTCATTATGGCATTTTCAATTGCTTGAGATTCACAGGGACTGTGCCTGACCCAGTGACTGATGTTCCTGTTGGGCTCAATAATTAGTAATCCGGGTGCATGTGTTCTAGTGGAGGGTGGCATCTCTTTGACGTAGCGCCGCAGGTAACCGGTGTATCTCCGGGCAATACTCGAGAATGCCGTGCTGTAGGACAGTCGCAGTGACTCTGCAGAACCGCGTGGAACAGAGCCTAGGCGGATTCCATGAATCCTCACATGCAGGTGAATGGCCGCCCCGTTCAACCACAGTTTAATGGCACGTGAGCTTAATTGACGATGCAAAGTCATCCTCTCAAAAAGATCAATGAGTTCAAACTTGAGCTCTTGATCACAGAGCTCTGTTATGTCTGCCATCCCCTCACTGTCGTTGACCACTTCAGGTACCTTCCTCAGATACTCACCGATTATGTTTCCAATTGACGAGTCACTTGTCCCCAACATTCTCCGGATAGGGTCTGGGGTTGTTTGACCCAGGATGTCATTGGACACAGAATCCAAGAACAATGACAATGCTAACGCCACAACTCCTATATTTCCAAACGTCACCTTTGTACCACTGAAAGTAGAAGTAAGATTCTGGTTGAACGCAGCCATTTGCTCAGTGGAGAGACGCTGCTGAACGGTTTCGTAGTGGTTTGTCAGCGCAGTCCCAGAGTTCAGAGAGAGGTAGCCAGCAAGGCTCCTGTCGAAGGAAATGTCTGGCATGATGCCCCCATCCTGTGCTACCAAGTAGAGATTTTGCATTATCTCTGAGGAAGGAGTGCAAGCATTACCCATTATTATTCCCTCTTGCCACAACCAGATTGTCAGAAATCTGGGTATACTTGACTTGAGTTCCAGAACTAGATCACTGTCTGTGTACCTGCATGAAGGACTCTGATCTGGCTTGGGTAAATATTTGTTCATTATGTTAAACCTCGAACCGTAAAAGGATACTAGTACTGAGGTCGTGTCTGCTGCTAGATAGCCAATGAGCTGCCATAACTCAATCTGATGTCAACACCCATTTATTTTTTCTGAATGACCACTACAATAGGTCTGGTAATTTGAGGAAAATATCTAATTGCAATTTTTCTGATGGGTATTGTAATTGCAATTAGATTAATTTGTGATATAATTTCTGCAAGTCTAGCAGCAGTTCAATAATCCCAATTTCGCTTTAAATTGGGATTCTACAGAAAGGGGTGAATAAGAAGCACATTCCTGTTACGTGAGATTCACTGTCTGTTACGCCAAATGAGATGTATAGTATAAGTATATATACTTTTTTGATCCCGTGAGGGAAATTTGGTCTCTGCATTTAACCCAATCGGTGAATTAGTGAAACACACTCAGCACACAGTGAGGTGAAGCACACACTAATCCCGGTGCAGTGAGCTGCCTGCTTCAACGGCGGCGCTCGGGGAGCAGTGAGGGGTTAGGTGCCTTGCTCAAGGGCACTTCAGCCGCGGCCCACTGGTCGGGGCTCGAACCGGCAACCCTCCAAGTCCAGAGTGCTAACCAGTGGGCCACGACTGCCCTAATGGCAAGATTTCAAAACAGTATAACCCCAAAAAATGTTAAGTCACAAAATATGCACAGTGAAATATTTGATGCAATAGGCTCTTTGCATGTACGACTCATTTGTTTTCGGTGGGGCCAGGTGTGTTTGAACCATAAGTCCCTTTCGCACACATGTAGAAGAACTTTTTGCAGTTCCTAGAACCCTGTTTTTTTACGCATTCAGACAGCACGGAACTGGGGATTAGAGTTCCTCTGACCACAGTTCCTATAACTATTTAAGCTCCTACTTTGGGGTAGGGTATTTTCCCTGTGCATATAGGAACCATAGCTGATGTGAGGTCTATTTCTTTCTTTTCTTACCCTTCCTCTTCCCCCTCCTCGTCCTCCTCTTGCTCCTCCTTGTCCTCTTCCTCTAACTCCACCTCCTTGTTATCCTCTCCCTCTCACTTCTTCACCTCTGCATCCTCTTCCTCCTCTTTTTCTTCCTACTTCTTCACCTCTACGTCCTATTCTTCGGCCTCCTCTAATTCTTACTCTTCTCACTTTTCCTGCTCCCTCCATTGTACCCATTGTACATTACCTGTGGCTTATTTATAGTGCTTAGGCTGATTGCAAAGTGAACTAATTATCTAAAACAGTTTTCACATGAGAAAGTGTGCCAGAGAGTTGGCAAAATAGTGAAAATAATAGCCATACATGTGTATAGATTTGCTAGGAGTGTGTTGATCATTTAGAAATTGAGTGTAAAGCATGAGTTGTGTTTACAGTTCCGCAAAAAGAGTGCTGTGCAGTGAATTGTGCCTACAGTTGTGCAAAGTGTGTGTTACAAAATTGCAAACTGAGTGCAAAGCAGTGTTTGTGCTTTTAGTTTTGCGAACTCACTGAGTGGTTTTGCTATAAGTATCAATAGTTTTAGAAATTGTGCTATAAGAATCACGGTTGTGTTTAAGCATTCAGAAAAAAACTGTAATAGTGTTGTTATAGGGCAAGCATGATATTCAGTGTCGGAGTGAAGATGTTAAAAGCAGAATATAACAAGATGCCGTTACAACACAGTTAACACTCCACTAGAAAAAAAGCGGCCACATTGAGAGCCTTTCGTGCAAGTAGCCCATTTGTGTAGTAGGTACTGACACAGACCCTAAGGTTGTTTCCATGTTGTACTCTGGTACATAGTCCATAACTTACCAATGGGTGAAAATGAATACCAGAGTCAGTAAAATTATGAATGCACGCACTCGTGATGTGAGCACCCTCTTCTGTCAACTTGAGTACAGGTGCTGGTCATAGAATATCATGAAAAAGTTGATTTATTTCAGTAATTCCATTCAAAAAGTGAAACTTGTATAATGTATACATTCATTCCACACAGACTGATATATTTCAAGTGTTTATTTCTTTTAATTTTGATGATTATAACTGACAACTTATGAAAGAAAAAAAGAAAAATCTCAGTGAAAAGGTTCAATATTGAAGACACCTGGTGCCACTCTATTCAACTAATTAACTCAAAACACCTGCAAAGGCCTTTAAATGGTCTCTCAGTCTAGTTCTGTAGGCTACACAATCATGGGGAAAACTGCTGACTTGACAGTTGTCCAAAAGACGACCATTGGCACCTTGCACAAGGAGGGCAAGACACAAAAGGTCATTGCTAAAGAGGCTGGCTGTTCACAGAGCTCTGTGTCCAAGCACATTAATAGAGAGGCGAAGGGAAGGAAAAGATGTGGTAGAAAAAAGTGTACAAGCGATAGGGATAACCGCACCCTGGAGAGGATTGTGAAACAAAACCCATTCAAGAATGTGGGTAAGATTCACAAAGAGTGGACTGCAGCTCGAGTCAGTTCTTCAAGAACCACCATGCACAGACGTATGCAAGACATGGGTTTCAGCTGTCGCATTCCTTGTGTCAAGCCACTCTTGAAAAAGAGACAGCGTCAGAAGCATCTCGCCTGGGCTAAAGACAAAAAGGACTGGACTGCTGCTGAGTGGTCCAAAGTTATGTTCTCTAATGAAAGTAAATTTTGCATCTCCTTTGGAAATCAAGGTCCCAGAGTCTGGAGGAAGAGAGGAGAGGCACAGAATCCACGTTGCCAGTATAAAGTTTCCACAGTCAGTGATGGTTTGGGGTGCCATGTCATCTGCTGGTGTTGGTCCATTGTGTTTTTTGAGGTCCAAGGTCAACGCAGCCGTCTACCAGGAAGTTTTAGAGCACTTCATGCTTTCTGCTGCTGACCTTATGGAGATGCAGATTTAATTTTCCAACATGGCACCTGCACACAGTGCCAAAGACTATCTGGTTTAAGGACCATGGTATCCCTGTTCTTAATTGGCCAGCAAACTCGCCTGACCTTAACCCCATAGAAAATCTATGGGGTATTGTGAATAGGAAGATGTGATCTGCTAGACCCAACAATGCAGAAGAGCTGAAGGCCACTATCAGAGCAACCTGGGCTCTCATAACACCTGAGCAGTGCCACAGACTGATCGACTCTATGCCACGCCGTATTACTGCAGTAATTTAGGCAAAATAAGCCCCAACTAAGTTTTGAGTGCTGTACATGCTCATACTTTTCATGTTCATACTTTTCAGTAGGCCAACATTTCTAAAAACCCTTTTTTGTATTGGTCTGAAGTAATATTTTCTGAGATACTGAATTTGGGATTTTCATTAGTTGTCAGTTATCATCAAAATTAAAAGAAAAACATTTGAAATATATCAGTCTGTGTGTAATGAATGAATATAATATACAAGTTTCACCTTTTGAATGGAATTACTGACATAAATCAACTTTTTGATGACATTCTAATTATATGACCAGCACCTGTATGTATAATAGATAAGTTGCTCTGTGTAAAACTCTAAGAATCACATAGCAACTAGTGTAGTTAACCACGCACAACTCATACACACTTAAGAAAATGGACAGAGGAAGAGACAAAACTACCAGTATCTTGCCCACCATATGCTTCTTTATGAAAACAAATACCTCCATGTTCACCTTACAACATTGGAGAAAAATCATAGCTTAAACAGATATGACCTCAATTTATGTGGACTGCATTCATACACCACAAAAATGTAGCTTGAAGTGAGGGGGGAACTTACTAGCAGGTTCTTCAGTGACGCCTCGCATTTGCCTATAAACACCTTACTGTGATGAGTCCTATGAGATGGCCACTGATGGTCATGGTCACTGCGACTTTGCACCAAATGTGCATACACCTTTAACTTTTATAAAAATGAGCAGGGACAGATAAATCATACGGTCTTACTTATCCTGTTGAAAACATCACTACTGCCATGAGGTGAAGGGTAACTGAATACCTTTTTTTTTTTTATCCCTTGTAACAAAGAAATGTAAAACATAATACCTTTACAAAAACATAACGTAAATCCTGGTATGTGCACTGTGCAGATAAAAAAAAAAAAATCACAAACAAGAACACTCAACAACATAATACATCTATCCCATTCTAGATAGACATGCACCAACATGAATGGATTTATGAATTCGCGCTTGAGATGGGATCTTATACTAATGACCCTATACGCAAGGGGATCCACCTGTGTCAAAAAGTAAAATGCTGCAAGAACTACTAACAAAACTCCCAACACACAGTAAAAATATGCATGGTAAGAGTCAACACGTTGTGCAGACTTCGCCTAAAGACTAAATACTTGGCAGTTCACAGTGTCTCCATGGGTCTACTACATAACTGGCAGTGAAAATCGAATCATATAGCGCCACCATGTGCTCAAGACTGGGCAGTTAAGCTGAGAAAGGACACACTGAGCCTGACGGATAGCTCTTTGTAAAAGTAACAACAACAAAGGGGGGAAAAAATACAACTTAAAAAATAGATATCCTGTTGTCATTTCATCTCCAAAAATCCTGCTCCTCTATTGTGCAGCAGTTCAGTGTTCAGGCACCTATACTGGACCATAGAGCTGGATGTGCAAGCCATTTTCTGCAACATGCTCAATCGTTCTTTTGTGCCTGCCCTCCCACAGTTCCATCAGTACTCATGTCCTCCAACCAAGTAGTTTCTCCAATTCCAGTCATGTCTATGAATCCTCATTCATATCCTGGCTGTCGGTCCGGGCGATTTTTCGGGGCGGTGGTGGGCTTCCGGTCTCTCCCTGCTCCTGTTCCCGTTTCTTAGCAGCATTCTGCATTTTGGTTAATATATAAACACATAGGTCAATTCAGAGTTGGGCGGCTGTATACCTATATACATGCAGGTCTGTAAATTGTGTGTATAGCCAGAAATGTAACCATCTTGGACTCCATACCTTTTTATCCCACTGCTGGTGAAGGTAGCGTAAGAGGATATTGGTTTTTTCTGTCACAATAACTATGGAGAGCAAATATGGGATATTGAATTATAAAGCCAGCAATAAAGAACAAAATGTCCAGTGAATATTCATGTACATTATTTTTATTGCACAAAGCACATTATCAAAGCCACAATTTGATTCTGCAGATACCTACTTTGTTCTGAAGGGTATTCCCTTGTTGGAAGATAGACAGATGGTCTTCTATTCTGGATAGAGGAAAATATATATATATATGTTTTACACCAAAGGCACATAGCAATATCATGAAAAGAAATATAGCTGAAAATGAAATACACCATTACCGACGCCTTGCACACAGAGTCTGCATGAAACCTGCTGAAGTTGGTTTTGTTGTACACGGGCAGACCCTTCAAAAAATCTGCCTGCAGAAAGATAAAACGGTAAAACTCAACAAGGCTGAGTGTTCCTGGTAAGAGACGTTAAGTGGCTCTCCTTGCTTCAAAAGGAGACAAATACCAAATACTGCATATTGGTATGCTCATTTGTTTTCAGTTCAGTTTCATTAAAGATTTCTTGCAGCGTTACATTATCCATCCATAAAACATGGGCGTTCCCAGGCTGTCTGCCTGCTATTTCAATCCTGACAGGCTATAGATAGGCTACATTTGGTTTAAACAGAAATTACTACAGATTGGATTCTACCGTAGCACAAAATAAATACTTTACATTCCTGTGCAACAATGTCTTGATGGGTTCGATGATTTAAATAATCTGGCTTGCTGTCATATTGACACATTGCACCAAAGCGGTGAGTGCCTTTCTAAGCTATATTATCATAGACCTCAATACAGGATTTAGGAATAAACTAACAGTTAACATCTTAACAGCTTTATCTATCAGAATGGCAAACTAAATAGTAACCAATCAATACACCTAGACAAACACAGTAGGTAACGTTAATAGCTAGCAAAGTATCTAGCTAGGTTGCTAGCCAACTGGCTAACATTAACACGTTACCTTGTCCATCTTGGTTCTTCGCTTATGTCCAAATAATGAAATGTAGTCTCTCCCAAGGTTGATGCCACCACACACCAAACAGTGTTTTAAAGGCCACAGGGGTGTACCTAACTTCAAATGTTTGCTGAATGCTATTTGCAATCCAACTACTCATCTAGAAAGCTATGCCAGAGCATGCTATCGATAACGTTAGGTGGTAGCTACATACATACATAACAGTTAACATGCTAACTTCAACTACTTCTTCTTCTTCAACTTCTATCGTGGTTGGCAACCAGCTTTGTTGGTGCATTACTGCCACCATCTGGACTGAAGTGTATGGATCAAGGTGTTAATCCGGCCCTACATTTACTACTCAACCCTGTCTTCTTCTTCTTCAAAAAAAAAAAAAAAAGATATATCGATTCAAACTCATCAGGTTCTCTTCAAGTTGTAAAATTAACCTTTGTCTGTCTGGGTGATATTTAGGGAAATAATTTATTATCCATATGACATTCTTGACAACACATCTTTTTGCTTGCTTCTGTTTGTGTTCCTGCTCTTTCTCACTTTCCTTTGAATATTATAAAACTGTCTTCCAGTCTGCTCATTATCCAGATATTGACATTTATCCTTTCCTTTAGCTTTAACCATACTTTTAACTTTTGCTTTACCATATTTAATGTCAACTTATTATTTTTTCCTGCTGCTTACATAGCACATTTGTCTGCTAACTTGTTTTCTTCTTCAATGAGCTTGTAGCCTACCCATTTCTACCACAAGTGTATGGGCAGAATAATAATAATATAGGCCTACTAATTCCGGAATTTATCAGATTATTTGGCAGTTGCATGATCTCAAAAAGGATATCTCTCGATTCAGATAGCAATGTTTTGAGGCTTAAGCTAGAGTCTGAAGTTATTACAGCCTTATTAGGTCTATTGTCCTCTAACAAAGTTAGTTACATAGTTAGTAACTATTCTGCTGTATACACAGCTAAATCATCATTCATTCTTTTAGCAATTGTTATTTTTAGTTTTGGGTTAACAGGCAATTCTCACCCTTTTGTCAGTCCTTTCTGAGCAGTCTGGATTTAGTTGTATGTTTCGAGCAGAAGCTAGATAAGCAAACAACACTAATATCATGACATGATTAATTATATTTTAATGTGTGTACTGCATCTGGGCTTTAACTCTTTAAATAGCCAGGGAGGAACAGCTAGATACACCAGGGCTTATTTTCAATTAACTTACCTTTTGCTTTATTATTCAGCCATAACTCAATTTGAACTCTCTTTCTCTGTGTCTCTCTCTCTCTCTCTTTCTCAGTATTGCATTAACACTGACTGGCTCATATGACTCTTCCTATGAGCCCTCAAATTCACCCAATATACAAAAGCCAACCAGTCTCTTCTAAGATGAAGAGGCATTTCCCCCATCTCTACTTGAAGTGCTGCCAGTGGCGTGGTCTTGATTGCTGCACAGCATAACCTCAGAGCTTGATTATGTACTATATCTGGTTTACTAATTTATGTTTAAGCAGCAGACCCATATATTATATAATGTGAGAATGCTGTTCATTGACTTTAGTTCAGCATTCAACACAAACTACATCCCCTCCAAACTGATCACCAAACTCAGTGAACTGGGCATCAATACCTTCCTCTGTAACTGGATTCTGGACTTCCTAACCAACAGACCTCAGTCTGTTAGGTTAGATAATCACACCTCCTCAACCATCACCCTGAACACCGGCGTACCACAGGGATGTGTGCTGAGCCCTCTCCTCTACTCCCTCTTTACTGTACACCTGTACATGGCTATAACACCATTGTCAAGTTTGCAGACGACACTACGGTGATTGGTCTCATTAGCAACAACAATGAAACATGCCTACAGGGAGGAGGTCCAGCACCACATCGTGGTGCACTGACAACAACCTGGCTCTCAACACCAAAAAGCTCTTTGAGGGCTTCAGGAAGTCTAAAGCTTGCACACACACCCCCATTCTCATCAAATGACTGAGGTGGAGCGTGTCACCATCTTGGTGTCCACATCTCTGAGGACCTCTCTTGAACCCTCAACAACTATACATATCATATGTATATCATATATATATATCAAGAAGGCTCACCAGCGTCTTTTCTTTCTGAGGAGACTAAAGAGGGTCCACCTGTCTCCCCAGATCCTGGTGAACTTATACCGCTGCACCATCAAGAGCATCCTCCCCAACTGTGTCACAGTTTGGTATGGCGACTGCTCTGCCCATGACCGAAAAGCACAGCAGAGGGTGGTGAAAACTGCCCAACGTATCACCGGTTCTTCACTCCCCTCCATCGAGGCCATCCAGGGCAAACGATGCTTGCGTAAGGCGTGCAGCATCATCAAAGACTGTTCTCACCCCAAACACAGACTGTTCTCCCCACTACCCTCCGGGAGGCGTTACAGGTCTCTCCGCACCCGAACCAGCAGGTTCAGAGGAAGCTTCTTTCCTGCGGCTGTCACCTTACTGAACTCTAAGTCTGCATCCCGGTGACAACCAATCAACTAAGAGCCTACAGACCTAACCCTTCGAGGCATGGACTCCACCAGACTGAAGATGTACAGTACTGTGGTATCTGGTACCAAGACTTTAGCAGCAGATCCTCCAAGTCGTATAAGTTACAAGGTGGGGCCTCCATCGGACTTGTTTGTCCAGCATCTCCCACAAATGCTTAATTGGAGATATATGAGATTCCTTTAAGTCAAGCACCATTTATGCCATGTGTTTGAGTCCTACTACACTCTCTAGTCTAGAGGACATCCTGGGCTTTCTGGTGATTCTTCACAATTATATGTGTGTGGTTAACAGAACTCACAAACTTTCTTTTCAAAATGGCAGACAGAGCATTTTTTCTCATTTTATAGCAACAATATTTTTTTTGCAGACATTATGTTTCTATTGTTAATAATCAACTTGTTTCCTGCATATGGTAATGGTTATGGTTATGGTATTTAGCAGACGCTTTTGTCCAAAGTGACATACAAATAACAACAATACAAAGTTAAATTTAACAGTGAACAACTTTCAAAACATAACTTTTATTCAATGTCCTTTATAGTGAACAGCGGGTCTTACTACCCCATTTGCTTATGCAATTGATAATGCCTTTGTTAAAAGTGTATTCACAGACAGAATTATCCATCCAAGCATCTCTCCTCTGTACGTCTACGTCTGTACGTCATCCTAGGGTGCCCCACCCACGCATTACTAGGGTCCATCACACAGGGGGCCGTGCCAAACCCTAGGCTCATTGGTATGGCCGTCAGAGTGCACGCTCAACCTAGTAACAGCACTCCATCACAGTGCTCATCTCTGGAGGCAGTCTTAAAATCCCTACAGGGGCACCACTTCTTCCCTAGCACATCTAGTTTCATTTAATGTCACAAATACCGTAGGATCCCATTGTAACTCATTGCTATAACATTACGCTAAATTGATATTTTCTGAAGAATGATGACCCGATGTCAACTGCAAGGGACATACGATAACAAATAAAGAAATAACATTTTAGATTTTTTTTAGATCTTTAAAAAATCTTAATATCAAAAACTTTTTTCTTCTGGGTCCCAGGAGGTTATACTCCTGAAAGAGGCCACTGCCATCAGGAAATACTGTTTCCATCAGTCAAGTCAAGTCAAGTCGGCTTTATTGTCAATTTCTTTACATGCACTGGTCATACAAAGAATTGAAATTTCGTTTCTTACTTTCCCATGCAGACATAGACATACTTTAAATACAGACATAGACATACTTTAGACATAGACATAGCCATAGACAATGTCAGTGATGGGAGAGTGGGTAGAGTGTTCAGCATCCTGATTGCTTGGTGGATGAAGCTACTTGCAAGTCTGGTGGTGCGGGAGCGGAGGCTCCTGTACCTCAGAGGGCAGGAGGCTGAACAGTTTGTGTGCAGGGTGGGTTGTGTCCTTGACAATCATTAGTGCTTTGCGGGTGAGGCGGGTGGTGTAAATGTCCTGTAGGGAGGGGAGTGGTGCTCCAATGATTCTCTTAGCTGTGTTAACAATGCGCTGGAGGGTCTTCCTGTTCTGATCTGTGCAGCTTCCGCCCCACACTGTGATGCAGCTGGACACGATGCTCTCGATGGTCCCTCTGTAGAATGTGGTCATGACGGGAGACGTGGCACTTGCCTTCTTCAATTTGCGCAAGAAGTAGAGGCGCTGCTGGGCTTTCTTCGCCAGTGATGCTGTGTTGGTGGTCCAGGAGAGGTCGTCGCTGATGTGCACCCCCAGGAATTTTGTGCTGCTCACTCTCTCCACAGCATCTCCGTCGATGGACAGTGGTGGCAGTTGTTTGTGGCCTCTCTGAAAGTTGACAACAATCTCCTTGGTCTTGCTGACATTCAGCAGGAGGTTGTTGTCTTTGCACCATTTAGCCAGCAGGTCTACTTCTTCTCTGTAGTGAGCCTCATCGCCCTTAGTGATGAGGCCCACCAGTGTTGTGTCGTCCGCAAACTTCACCGGATGGTTGGAGCTGTGAGTGGTTGTACAGTCATGTGTTAGCAGTGTGAAGAGCAGAGGACTGAGCACACACCCTTGTGGGGCCCCCGTGCTCAGGGTCAGAGTGCTTGAGGTGTTGTTCCCGACACGTACTGCTTGTGGTCTCTGCAACAGGAAGTCCAGCAGCCAGTTGCAGAGGGAGGTGCTGAATCCTATCAGAGGGTCTACATGGTCTGCAACAATGCTTAGGTAGGTACTGTCAAAGTAGCATCTACATGAATCGGACCACACAGACCAGCCTTCACTCGCCACGTGCATCAATGAGCCTTGGCCACCCATGACCCTGTCGCTGATTCCCCACTTTCCTTCTTTGGACCACTTTGATAGGTACTGGCTACTGCACATCCCACAATAGCTACAGTTTTGGAGTTGCTCTGAGCCAGTTGTCTAGCCATCACAATTTGGCCCTTGTCAATTGTCAATTGTCATTTTTCCTTCTTCTAACACATCAATTTTGAGGACAAAATGTTTACTTGGTGCCTAATATATCCCATCCACTGACAGGTGGCATAATAATGAGATAATCAGTGTTATACATGGGTTTCTATGCAGCATCACGAAAAAATGTGTGAGCAACTCCTGGACAGAAAACAGCATAGAGCAGCCCTCTCCACGAAAGCAATTACAAGGAGTTTTTTAGTTGTAAACCGCACCAATAAAAACAGCGCTGGTTAGAGAATGTTCAATATTCCCAAAGGAATGCATGCCTTCACCAAAAAACAGTGGGTTATTTTAATAATGCAGATGAAAGACAAACTCTGAAATGACATGTTATTATTAACCATGGCAATTCTAAGTTACAGCAGTCGACAATTAGGTTATGCTTATAAGATTGTGGCCGGCCACTGAGCGTTTATTTTGCCCCGTGGCTGCACGCACATTTACTAATGTTGGTAAACAGGAAACCCGTCTATTCACTTCACCTATCAATAGTCCTAATGTTGTGGCTGATGTACAGTTATTATATATAGCTGCAGGTCATTTCAGAATGATTACATGACTACATGTAAATACTCTCCCTGGTACCCATAAAGATGTCGTTGCACAGACAGTGTTTCTTAGCAGTGTTTATTGATGCTGGGGTGTAGATTTGGTGGGTTCATCGGTATGGCAGTCATTGTGTGGATAATATAACAATATTCCTAGGCCTTGCCCATCATTGGTATAGTGGCCATCTACATGTACGTTGCATTTAAATACAGTAGTTTTCAGACCCTTTCAAATTTCTCACATTTGTTTCTTCTTAAATGAGACTCACCAACATACATTACTCCATAATAATGTTAATTGTTAATTTAACGATTCAAAATAATCCATCCATGATATCATTTACAAAAGTATACAGACCCTTCACTTATTTGGATAAAGCACCTTTAGCAGCAATGACAGCCTCAAGTATTCTTGGTAATTATTTGGCAGAATCCTTTCAAGGTCAGCTAGATTGGATGGTGAGCATTGGTAATTAACCATTTTAAAGCCACTGTTGTGTTTTATTGATGCATTCTTTGTGTTGTTGCCTTGCTGAAATGCAAAGCTTCACCCCAGCCTGAGCACTATGGAAAAGTACTACGGATTGCTCATTATTTTTCCTGCATTAATAAGGTGATGCTCAGTGCTTGCTTTTATGTTATGAATTTTGGCCGAACAGCTCAATCTTCATTTCATCAGACCAGAGGATGCTTGTTCTCATGAGAGAGCTGCTCAGATGATTTTTGGCAATCTTCAAGTGAGATGCCATGTGCCTTTTAGGGTGGAAATGTGTCCGTCTGGCCACTGTAAATGCCTGATCTGCCTGGTATTACCCTGATGTTAATCCTTCGGTTCTACTCCCAGAAAGGAACTCTGTATCTAATTCATAGTGACTGTTGGGTTCCTGTCTGACCAAGACCCTTTGTCTACGATTGCTTGGTTTGGCTGGACAGTCAGATCTAAGAATGTTGGTGGTTCCAAATCACCATGTGAGAAAGGTGGAGGGAACTGTACTCTTAGGCACTTCCAATGCAGGTGACATTTTTATTCCCCAGATCTGTGGCTTGACACAATCTGGTAGATATGCAAACAATTCTCTCAACCTCAAGTCTTGGTTTCCGCACTGAAATACACCTTCACTTGTGAGATTGGTATGTGTCTTTCCTAATGTATGCAATGAATTCAGTTAGGCACAGGTGGACTCCAATGACATTGCAGAAGAATCTCAAGGACCATTGATTTGAAAAATGCACAACACCAAATCAATTGAGCTATAACCAAGAGACTGAATACTTATGTAGATTGAATAGTTCAGTCTTGATTTGATGTAGCAAAAACTCAACATGACAAAATGTGGAAAACTTGAAAGGGTCTGCAAACTTTTATTTTCATAGTATCTTACTAGAGATAGAGATCCCCATCAAATGTGCCTTAGTAGGAAATTCGCAAGCCACCACATCGCAGGCCTGTAGACAATTCTATTCTGTTGTTTACTTATACCCCCTAGTGGTTAAGTATAGAATTATATTTAAAAGTAGTCTGCTTTTGTAGAGATTTGACTGTAGGTTACGAATATTTCAACTTAGTTCAAGCTTTTAAACATGTGTTACCAAACATTTATTTATCTGGGACCAGTTTTGTTCATATTAACTGGGTTATGAAACAGTAGCCTAATACATTTAGGACTGGATACATTTTAGTGTTAAATGTTAATTTAATTATGCCATTAAGAAATTAGATTTTGGACAGAATTACAATAATTTATAGGTGGCACTAAAATAATTATTTTGCATATTTTGACATTGCGTATAGACTAGGCCTCTTGGTACATCGCCTGCTTTCTTCTTTAGTTTAGGACAGGCATATCTAATGAAAAGCAAGCATGGTAATTTCACTGTAACAAACTGAAAAGTATAGCTGGCTGAACCAGACGCAACTGTGTTTTCTGACATTAGGCTATGCATGCTTGGCTACATATGTCGGTTTTAAGGAACCCCTAAACCCAGTCCAAAAGCCCAACCAATGAGAGGGCTTTCACACTCCGGTTTGCTGCTCCCAAAGAAAATACATCTGCCGTCTTTGGACTGGAGAGATTTAATCTTGCATGCGCATATTCTGCGAGGCGTGTGTTTTTAAAAGCCGTTTAAACCACCAGCTCAATAAAAATCAGAGCAAATCGTGAAGCGCTTTACTGCTATGTCTGTTAGCTGTGTTACATTCAGGAGGCTTGCTGCTGTTAACATGGTGTCAAGTTTTCAAACACGCAGCCTGCCTTTTCTGTGTAGCCTACATGCCAATCGGATATAAAATTAATATACCCCCTTATCATCTCAAACGCAACACACTAACGTGGCCATGCTTTCTAAATGTTCTATGTAATCGAGACTTGTGTCATTTCCATGATTTTTAATATTTTCTTAACAGCGGAAATAATGGGCAGTGTCTGATGGAGGTTCATCGGGGGAAAATAGCTGTGCGTGCAATGATTTTATCGTAATACAATATTCCAAGCTACAAACCAGAATAAATAATCAGATAGGCTTCGTATCCACGTTGGTGGCTATCACAGAGGGTGTTCTGCAATTTTCAAGCAACCATTGTGGGGTTGGACATGGTGAATGACGTCATTCCACTAAGGCAGGACTTCAGGGAATTATTGTGCTCTCATTGGTAATTAAATTTGCCAGTCAGCGTGTACCCATCCCTTACCAGGCTCGGTTGAGACTCAACCACTTTCCTTGTTGAGCCTGCGGCGGCCGAAGCCGAGACAAACGTCTTCATAGATGGATTTTAGGGTATAGCGAAAAAAAGAACGCGGGCGAGCTTTTTCAATTAATTATGTTTTCCAAAGGCAAAAGCTCCGTTGTGCCATCGGATAACCAGGCACGCGAAAAGTAAGACTTTCCTTTGTTTCCCTATCTATTGTGGCGTTGCTTGTGTGATTTTCAGGACTGGTTGTTGCCTGCGGGGCGACTACCAGCAGTGAGGAATTGAATGTACCGCCCTTTCCATTCGCCATTCTATTAGGTTCCTGGTTTTAGTGTTAATCGCCATCAATAACGGCAAACGCACGAAACCATTAAAATATGTTTGTGGCTAGGCGAACGTGTTGTTGCACAATTTAACGCATTTGAGTACTACGCATGAAATGTTTTTATTTGGGCCGCGCAGTTAAACGTTTTCTAAAACATCATAGCACCTATCTGAGCGGGAATGGAAACAGTTTTTTTTTTTTATCAGAATGGGCAAGTACTTAGATAAGTAAACACACTAGCCTTCACCACAGTAGTGGTCGAGTTGGCAACATAGTTTCTTTTCGTTATAAGTAAACCCATGTAGGCTATTCGAACCCCGTCTCTATCACAGCCGAAATTCATTGTTTGTGTGCACAAGTGAGCAATCGTTGTAACCATATTAATAAATTGACTCAAAGTTGTATGCAGTAGGCAAGTTGTTGTTTATTTGGCAGTTTCCTTCGGGAACAAGAGATGATTGCAATTTTAGAAGGTGCCGGGCACTTTTAGAATAGCACCACACTTGTCATCTGCGACCCCCTCCCAGGTACCTGTCTGTAAACTCATCCTTATGTTTCTTTCCCAGGTTAGCCTTGTACGTCTACGAGTACTTGTTACACATAGGAGCACAGAAGTCGGCACAGACATTTCTGTCAGAGGTAAGGCATGCTCTGAAGTCTTCTTGATACCTTTGAGGTTCTCTCTGAGTGTTAAACGTGTGCTGCTATGGTGTTAGGCCTATGTGATGCTGGAATCTCAAAGATGTTGAAAAGTTTCAATATGCCGTGAATGTTTGTTTCAGATCAGATGGGAGAAGAATATCACACTAGGGGAACCTCCAGGATTTCTTCACTCATGGTGGTGGTAAGTCTCCATCATTTTTGGCATTGTGTGACAGTGGTGTATTATATTAGCCTATATCTCAATGAATATATCAACTGATTCCCTCCGTAACTTGAACAACATTGTTTTTTCCTTTAGTGTTTTCTGGGACTTGTACTGTGCAGCTCCTGAGAGAAGAGAAAACTGTGAACACTCGAGTGAAGCAAAGGCCTTTCATGACTATGTGAGTACTGCTCAGTTTTCCCCAAACTGGAGGTGAAGATGAGAGTTAAGTAGGTTGAGTGATCAGGGAATACCATGACTGTAATCAGCCTGAATTGAATCCAACAACTCTGATTCAAATTTCTTTCAGAATTCAGTCTTAACTATGAACCACATTGTCTCATCCCTCTCATGCCTTTTCTGATTTTCTAAATGTGCATGAAATGATTGCAAGGGAGAGAATATTATATATGCTGTGGCAGTGCTCAAACACACAATGTGTTTTAAATGAGCCATCATAATTTTATTTGTGGTAGATGACCGTAAATGAGAGGGAACTGTGTTTTGTGGCCATGTGCTGTTTGAAAGTATTAACACCCTGGTTGCAGTGTTTATTATTGACCATTTTTGTTTTACAAAGCCCTATGTGTTAGACTTTCTCTTTCATCCCGTTCAGTTTGAATTGTACAGCAGGAGATACTATGTTTGCGATAAACTCTTTATATGACAAAATAGCTGTATTATCACTCATTTTTAGACCTTATAAAATCTCAGTGGTAGTGAGTTTATGTAAAGAACTACAGTGCTTCACCTGGATTTTGATAGCCATAGAAACAAATCCAGGTGAAGTGGCCTGGTAGTTACAGTTTGAGTGAATTACATGTTGGGTATCAGCTATGTGATAGCCATTCATGTGTATTTAGATTAGGATGTAGCAGAAAAAAATGTTTCTTTTAGAATCCTATGTGTTTCCCCTTGGCATGTACAGTAGCTTGGTTTTGTATATGTTTATGCTTGAGAATCCTTTTCTCCTGGGTTTTACACTGCATCCATATGACACCTTCGCTGCTCGTTTCCTGTTTGAGAGGAGCGAGAGAAGTTCACAAGCATCTTGGAAAGAGCTGCTGACGTCAAGAACTTTTAGGTTAAACACTCTGTCAATCTCAGGGTCACTGGCGGACACAAAGCTCCATGTCCTTGGCAAGTTTGGTGCCTAGGACTTTGTCAGAAGCTGTCAGCTTTCCCTTCTGTGGGGAGAGGTGGTAGTTCAGCTCCAGATACTATCATAACTGAAAATAGCCTCATCTGGACCTTTTGCCTACATTTTAGATTCTGCCTATGCATGCCTACATTTTAGACTCTGAGCACAGGTTAATGGTCTGTGTAAAGATGTTCAGATGATGCGCTGTTTTAAAAAGCAGGTGTAGAGCAAACTCACTAGCCATCAACATTACTTCATCCCCTTCCCTAGCATTAGGTTGCATTAGCACAAGGATCTCTGACACACACACACATTCTCTCTCTCTCTCTCTCTCTCTCTCTCTCTCTCTCTCTCTCTCTCTCTCTCTCTCTCTCTCTCTCTCTCTCTCTCTCTCTCTCTCTCTCTCCCCCTTTGACTCAGTGTTGAAGGGAATCTACACACATAGCCTTTAGGCGGTCCTCCAAATAATAAAACGTCATCCAACTCCTATGTGTGAAGTACAAGTAGCTTCTGAGGGGAATCTTTACAGTCCATGTTGAATGAAATGATCAGAGAGACAAAAGATCTGGGAGTTTTCAGCCGTCATTTATACATTTGGCCCATTAAACACATTAGATTGCTTACTCCATTTAATCACATCAAGTATCAGCATTAAATTCATTGCAAATAAACAGATTGGATCCGCCTGTGTAACGTCAGTTAGTATGCCAGTGATTTGCCTATTTTGTTTTGTTCAAAGAAATTGTGTAGCCGTGTTTGCTCTAATAGCATTTACAAGCAAAATAATGTCAGCATGATGAATTAAAGAGCATTTCATGACCATATTTTCTAAATTTACAATCCACACTGATTCCTGGTGACTGCCCTTTTGTAATGACTTTGATAAAAACCCCTTTGTTTACTATGACCACATTTCTTTGGAAGAAAAAGTTCTGTCAGAAACACACCTCTACTAAACTAACCTTAACCGCAGCCTTTAAACTGAGCTGTGCATCCCATAGTAACCGCACGGTAAGCAGTGACCCGGCCATGAGTCTGCGAGCTTGCTGCTACCGGCGTTTGACTAGGGCCCTGTCTTTGTTCCCAGCGGGTAGACAGCTCAGTCAGGGTTTTGAGCTCTGCGTTCCCTTGAGAGGGTGGGGGAGGTGGCTGTCTCCAGCCTTGTAAAGCGGAGGCCATGTTGCATTCATGTTGCGTTGGAGGGATACTCCCCCTCTGGCCCCCGTGCCGTTAGCAGTGTGATTGATGGCTGTCAAGGAGCTGAGGGACAGATTGCAAGGGGAGGAGAGTGACAGATGCTCAGTAGAGGTGGTGGAGGAGAAGAAGGATCCAGAACAAAGAGGAACTTCAGTGTACTGGTGATGGGACCTCTCAAATAAGGATGGAGCACTCCCTATCCGAAGAGAGGGATGGAGAAAACACTGTAGAGCATGTAGTCAGTTAAGCCTGGAGTATGTTTAGTAAAACTAATAAATGTTATGTAAATAAAGCTTAAGAGGTTTGTCACTTTTATAGTGGTTCGGGAGAGCTTTTGTTTTGTCTTAAATACTCACAGGATTGGGGGAAATGGACTAGAAGAAGCTCTCCTAGACCTCCCTTGGATCCCTGTTGTGGTATTTCACATGGGCTGTGAGCAGCCTCCACAGGATATATGGAGAGATGGTGTGAGCAAGACTCACCCCTTTCAGCGGCAGTGTGGCGTTGTTTTTCAAGTGTTTACTCTCATTTTAATATGCCTTCTTATTTCCCTGTCCAGCACAGCTGTTTTTCTAGGATTTCACTGCGGGCATTAGAGTATGTTTCTAAGTGCTCTCAATTCAACAGGAAAATGGCCAATTACGGCCCAAATAAACGATCAGAAACTAATGATGGTTGTAAATTAAATCTGAGGATATACAGGGAAATAGTCCTCGGTGATATGCCTCTAAGTGCTTTTGCTCTTCAGGGACGGTGCGAGCCGAGCCTGTCTAAATAAACCGCATGTAGCGTAGAGACGATCACTGTTGCTGAGCCTCCATCTTTATGCTGGCCTGACAACATGTCTTACCGCGTTCAGCACTTTTCCCACACTTTGTTTGGGTGTGCTATGCACTACTGTGCACTATAAACACAGTGCTGTGGATTTTTCTGTTGTTGTTGGGCTTTTAACCTTTGACCTTTGGCTGCATGTTTGACCTTTTTAATCTTCACAGAGTGCAGCAGCCGCCCCCAGCCCAGTCTTGGGCAACATGCCTCCAGGAGAGGGCATGCCAGGGGGACCGATGCCACCGGGATTCTTTCAGGTCAGGTTCAAGTCTATCTGTCTTCCTCGATTGACTGTGTGAGCTATTATGGTGTGTGTGAGTTTATTTACGTGTGAACTAGCAGGGGTTTGGTCGTGTGATGTTACTAGTTTATGCAGAAACAATCTACCAGTCTGCTGTTTGTCCAGGGTGCATTCTTGAGATTAGGTAGGTTGTTAAGACCACTTGGTGTGCTCACTGAATTGAATTGAACTAAATTGAATAGATAATTGGTGTCTAGTCTTTATTAGTGATAATTGTTTTAAATCAGTTTCACGTTTTGAATTAAATCTGCCTTCAGACCTCATGGCACCTCTGTTTAGAAGCTGTCTACTAATCATTAGAGGGATATGATATCAATTTCTGTCTTTGGACTGTGGGATTGCTGTTCTTTCTTGGATGTTTAAGGTATATGCTGATTTAATGTGTATTTGCTCTGTTAAATGTATGTGCAGACAGCAACAGTTCCATTAACCTATGGCACAGTAGCATCTTCCTGTGTTATTTTAAGAATTAGCTTTGTAACCTGGCGATTTTTCTTGTTGGACTGGCTCAGTACTGTTTGCAGGTTGTAGGAATTTTTCTCAGGTTACGTTTGCATGTATAGCTTCGTTGTCATGTTTTGGTCCAGGAAGATGGCAGAGCATTTCTGAGAATAATATCTGTCAAGTTGTGCATGTTGACGCTAAAAGGGCGCGAGTCTCCTTTAAAGTGTGAAAATGCTGCCTCATTTAAACTTTAATTATGAATATCTAGGTTGCCACAAAACTTCAGGTACACAATAAATTATGTGCATTAGAAGGTTCAGTAGTTACGTTCTGTGTGTCTACGTTCAGTGTGACAGTCATGCAAGGTGGCGGCTATTATATGATTTAAACATCCCAAAGCACAATTCATGTGTCAGATAATCACAATAGTTTATACCTTTTACATTAACACCCAAGGACCCAAGGATTTTCATGACATGTCCACCGGAGGAATTGGAATGCAAAGTTTTCTGATTTAGCTTGTGCTTTTTGTATATTCTTGACCTGGCATCGTAATGTATGTGACTTGCATTGACGAGGGTAGAATGAGGTCAATGAGGATGGCTGGTTGACCTCACCATCATCACTTTGGCAGTCTCTGTCGGTGAAGTGCCCATGAGGTCAACAGTAATGTTAGCTGAACTAAGCAAGTCCGCCAATTGCAGTTTAGCTGAGTTGGCAAACTGCTAATAGGTTAATAGACTCTATGGCTGTAATGTGTCCAACCGCACCACCATGTACTCTGTACACACACTCTCGGTGCATCAGCTGGTTTGAAATAAAACATGGGCGAGAGAGCTTATAGTCTGTAGATAATGTATTGAGAAATGGTGAAAGTAATTTTAGACATAGGACATTTATATACTGAGTCAATTATTATACACAAAAAGTGAGTGGCCACTGTTTTGTATATTCATAGTCACTGCAGTAGTGTAATGTCCTAAATAGAAGTGAACCAGTTGTGTAGGACTGGTAAGAGCTTCCTGTGTCTGGTTAGGCCTGCTCTGTTTGTTCTGTTTCAGTTGCTCTCGCTCAGCCCAGTTTCACAGCGCTCCACTCCTGCCACGCCTGCTTTCATTAACCACTCGTGCGTCCAGTGCTTCCCTTCTCCACTCTGCTTTTTATTATTATACCTGCTTGCTGACTCTCTCTCTCTCTCTCTCTCTCTCTCTCTCTCTCTCTCTCTCTCTCTCTCTCTCTCTCTGCCTCCTTGCCCCCCTCTGTGCCGATCTGCCACAGGGACCCCCTGGCTCCCAGGCGTCTCCTCACGCTCAGCCTCCCCCTCCTAGCGGTATGATGGGACCCCACGGCCAGGTACCCCAACTTGTCCTGCTCACGCTCACTCCCTCGCTTTAAGTGTCACACACCCTTTTTGCTCTTACGCAGATAAGCTTTACTGTGTATGTCTGTACTGTCTGCCTGTAATGTGCAAGTATAAAAACATTTTTTGCCATTATTGTTGTATCGTGGACTACGGAAAGTATTTGAAATACGTATGTTTTTTTGCCTCTGTAGTCGTTCATGTCGCCACGCTTTCCTGGAGGCCCAAGAGGCCCACCCATCCGCATGGGCAACCAGGTATGGTGGTGTTCACCAATGTTACATCTTCTGTGTTTGGTACTTCATTCAATTTATTAACATGATAATATACTGTGCTATTGCCATGCAGCAATTTGTTGACTTTTATAGGAGAGACCACCTGTGAACATTTTAACATTCTTTGTGAACATTCAAGCTTTCACAAGACATAAAATATATAACCAAAACAAAATACACCGGTTAGCATACCAGCAAGATTTTACCACAACCAACTGTGCTGTTGGTGGTGTTGACAAAATGTTTGTATTACTTTTAGATCTTGTTAAAGGAAGAGCCAAATGAGCCCAAGTCATTGCTGTTGCTTAATGAGATGAGCTCTCTTTGAAAAGGATTATGGTGGTTTCAACTCCAGATCCAATACAGTTGCATTTAGCATGTCCTTAATCTGTGTCCCATGTCTGTGTTCTGACAGCCTCCCGGAGGTGTTCCTACTGCCCAGCCCATGCTCCCAAACATGGACCCCATGCGAATGCAAGGTGGGTTGGAGTTGCTGAGCAAGTGAATTTGAGTTTATTGAGGTTGCTGCTGAGGTCTCCTCTCTGGAGCCGCATGCTTTCTCTGAGTTCTCTCTTTCTGTGTGTGTGTGTGTGTGTGTGTTAAAAGCAGGAGTACCAATGCAGAGGATGAACAATCCCAGAGGAATGGGCCCAATGGGCCCAGGACCCCAGGTAACATCACCAGTCACACATGTCCACACCAGTGGCCTAAAGCTGTTTTCCTGAAGGCATTTTGTACTTGGCTCAGTGCAGGCTCAGTGGAACAAAAACATTCTCCATGTGTTGCATAGCTAAATCAGTACCAGGAAGTGCATGAGGAAAAGCTACAATGACAACTTGGTGATCACTGTAGCCATAGCTTTCCCACTGAATATTAGGGTCCCTCACTACATTAATCTTTCTACCAAGGAAAGTGTATTACTTGTCCTAACTGAAATGACATGACAAGCTACATGGTGTGTTCCATCTCATTCAGACATTTCTTAGTTGTTTTTTGTTTCCGGAACTCAGTGAAATAAGAGATAAAATGGCAAGTGCCGCTTACGTGATTGCAAATTAAGGGTCCCTCCTTGGTGTTCTGACGTCTGGTTGTTTTTGTAGAACTTTGGCGGCGGCATGAGACCTCCACACAACGCTATGGGCCCGGGCATGCCAGGAATGAACATGTAAGACTGCAATTTTCTACTTCATTCGTTCATTCATCTACTTCATTAATCCTTTAATTCTGGTACTGTGCATGTATTTGGTCATGCAGTTTGTGATTGGTGTACAATTGATTTCTATTTTCCAGGGGACCAGGAGGTGGACGACCACCATGGCCCAACCCAAACAATAACAACAATGTGAGTTCACCCAGCCCAGATTGCACCTTGTTGTTCAGTTATAGTGTTTCTAGTTTCAGTTTTAAAACTGGTTTTATGTTGGATTTCAGATGCCTTACTCATCGCCCTCTCCTGGCAACTATGGGGTAAGGCAACACCAAATACTAAACACACACTGTATCGGTGCTTACACACACTTGCGTGCAGTGCAGTGCTGAAGACTCATCTCATTCACTTTGCATGGGCTTACGTCATCCGCTGCCGAACTGAATTGTGGGTCCGTCGCGTTGCTCCCGTTGCCCCCATCGAGAAGTTCAATTTGTGCTGCACCGACAGAGAGCAACCGAAGGCACCAGCCAATCAAATTACAGTTATAGGGCTACTTCAAGGCATTTGCATAGTAGATTACACACCCTGACCGTCGGGAACACCCACTGGCATGCAGTGACGGAACGCAACTGTGTGTAAGCACGGTAATACTAGGACTACTGAGTTCCATATGCAGCACGTAGAGCACACACGTTACACTTGTGAGTACAGTTTGGCACAGTCTGCTGTTGACCAACCTGCTGGTCTGTGGTGTTTGAAACAGGGACCCCCTGGTGGAGGAGGGCCTCCTGGAACTCCCATAGTGCCCAGCCCCGCAGGTAGGGGCTCACCACACACACAGTCAGACATTATGGATATTTCATTACATAGTTTAAGTAACAAAATGTTACTTTTAACCTTACAGACTCCAATAATTCCAGTGAAAACCTGTATACTATGGTTAACTCTGGACCAGGAAACAGATCGAACGTAAGTTCGAGTTATACACAATACCGGGTACTGTTTACATTTATTTCATTTAACATAATTGTTAACCACCAGAACAAAAACTGTTCCTATTATGTCTTTCTTATTGTTCAGTGTAGTGTGAGTTCGTTCATTGGACATCTTTAGTTTAATCTCTCAGTCTAGATGTGTCTTCTGCTCCCTGTATCTCACCCCTTTGATAAGTCCACCCTGTCTAAATCCATATCTTCCTATGTAGTTTCCAATAGGCCCAGGCTCTGATGGTCCACTAGGAGCCATGGCAGGAATGGATCCCCTTCACCTGAACGGAGGTACGGCTGTTCGTTTCTCTGACAGTACAGCCCAAAAGCTCAGTGGTGACGCAGAGCAAGCAGTGTGTTGGCCCATTTTGTTTTATTAATTGAAATTAATTTTCTTTGGTTTTCAGGATCTGGAGATTTGGATGGTCTACCCAAGGTAAAATGTTTTTTTCTTATGCTATTATGTTACATTGTACAGGTTATTTACTGCATTGTTTGTGTCATATAATGTTTTCACATGCCTTTTCAATGTAGAAATTGTTGTGCTCATGAATGAATGATTATGATCTCTGCAGAATTCACCAAACAATTTAAGTGGCATGAGCAATCCATCCGGAACTCCGCGAGATGATGATGTAGGAGGCAGCTACCTTCATTCCTTCCAGAGCGAGAGTGTGAGTGTTCTCCGTCAAGCACTCCGTTATACTAAATAACCTGGTCTGGAGCCAGTTCTGGGCCAAAATAGCCTCATGGAAGGTTCTGATATAGTGTTACGGAACCACATTTCTATTATATTATTTTAGAATAATCATTTTTATTATTTACACTCTGCACTTAGAGTACACATGTTCTTTACAAATATGTGTGGAGGCAGGCAACTTTATGGGAATTTGGAGTGAGTTTTTTTTTTTTTTTTTTTTTTTTTTTTTTTTTTTTTTTTTGCTCAGAAAACAGGCAGCAGTGGTTTAAACATACATGTGCAATGGTGCTACTGAGATTATTGGTAAACTGGTGGACCTGGTCCTGCTACACATGATGTCATCCACATCCACTGCCATAACTGGAAGAAGTTATGGCAGTGTTAGAAGAAGTAGTGTCATAACGAAGAACCAAAGACTAAGCCCTGAAAAAGTAGCGGGGAAGCCAACTTTCATTGTTAGATCATTGTTCCAACATAGTAAATGCACTATATGAAATGTGTTGAAGTATTTCTTGATGTGTTAAGTTTGTTTTTCTTAAAGATCTGTTTTAAATGAAACATTCTCTCCCTCTTTCAGCAGTACTCCCCCTCCATGACGATGAGTGTGTGATGACCTGTCCACCCTGCCTTGGGAAATGCATAATTTGACCGCCATACGTAAATACTGGACATGACCAAATACAACTGCCGTAGGCCCCAAATTTTTTGTTACGTTCAGCGTTTTTTGGGGAGTTATCAATTTTTTTTTTTCTGAAAAGGACTTTGCCATAAAGCTACGAACTTTCCTAATGTGATGACCAGTTTCTTGACTTTTTTTTTTTTTTTTTTTTGGTCTGACGTTCCACCTACCAAGTATACTTACGGGGGTGTCGGCAAGTATTCTCCACTGCGACGTCTACAGTTGGATGCATGTTAATGTTTTTTTTTCCCCCCCATCACTGTTTTTTATTTTAATTCAGCCCAGAATCCCCACTTCCCTGATATTGCCTACTTGTCATTGCCGGACTACAGCATGGGGTAAAGTGGACTAACTTCAAAATCCGGAATTGCTAATATGTGGCCTTCAACTGTGTGATATATAGTTCATTCGCTTTTAATTATTTTATGTTTTAACTCTCCAACATGATAAAGAGAACAAAATGTCAGAGTGACCGAATAACACGTTTCAATAGAAGCAATTACCGTTGTAAATGGTTTTTATTCTATATAGATATTTTTATCTTCAAGAAATCTTCCATGCTGATAAGGATCACACACCATCTGAGAAGTTCCCATGTCTTGTCCTCTGCACTGATTTTAGCTTAACGTTTTATGACTTTTTATGAGGTATATGACTGCTGTGTCGTAAGGAGATCCCAAACTCTTTGGAAACTACAGAGTATTGCCCTCCCTGCCCGGTCTGCAAGTGTACTACCTAGAAATCGCCCCCCACCCCCCCCCAAACTTGGTCCAGTCAGCTGCTGGTGTAGTGGGCGGCTCTCTGAGCCCACGCCAGGTCACTCCTCAGGTCTGCGAATCATCGTCCTCTGCATAGGCGTGTGTGTGTGTGTGTGTGTGTGTGTGTGTGTGTGTGCGCGTGCGTGAGTCTCTCTGCCCGCACCAGGTTCCTTGCACGTTGTAGCCACTCCATTTCTTGTATTGTTAGTGCAGTTGGAAGCTGATTATTTAGACCGTTTATGCCCCGATCATCTCCTTTGAACACCTTTTGAAGTTAGCAGTAGCTCTGTAATCTGTCAGTAAATGAAGACTTTTTGAGACATTAATTGAAATCTTTCTGCCATACTTTTCTTATTTCCACTTGGAACGCTTCATCCAACATCCACAAATATAGTATAGGATATTTTTTAATTTATTATATTTATGTGAACAATTGATAATGCAGATGACTCCTTTTTGTTTTACTTGTTGTTGGATTGTCCCTGTTAAACCTGGTTTAGGGGAAAGGCCTGTGTGTATATAATTTTATGACTAAATTATATGTCTCCTTTCACATGGGTATATATTTTTTTTCTTTCTTTCCTTCTTTTTTTGCCCTTTTTTCTGCTGGACGGTCACTGCATGCTTTAGCAATGAGATGCGTACAGTAGTAGTAGAAAAAAAAAAAAACTCTTCCTGAGCCAGGGCAGACCGTACAGATGTCCTTTAGATGTAGACTTAAAAGGGGAATTCTGTATTTTCCAGTTTGCATTATGAGTTGTTGTATAGATTCTTTGTCACGAAACATCAAAAGTGAGATCTTACAATAACTCCTATGATTGTGAAGGTCCTGTAGGACGACCCAGAAAGCAGCTGGCTTTGGAACCGGATCCACGTTGCATGGCCTGTGCTAGGCTTAGCTGTGGTCTAGGGAAACAGAACATTGGATAGAACCAGGGCACAGCAGAACAAGTCATAATGCTATTTTAAATGGGACCTGGGTTTTAAGTGGTAATGAAAACAGACAGCGTATTTTATGTTTATTATTATTTTATTTTTTTTGTTGTTGCTTTTGAACTGTGTCCTCTCTTTGCAATACTGTGCACTGTTCCTGATTCTAATGTTTATTGAACGTAAAAGTATCTAAACCATTATTAAACCCATTTCTACAGCACTGGTTATAAACCCATCATTGTGTGTAATAAAAAACATTTCAGAGACATCATCCTATAAAACAGTGTGACATCCTGTCTGTAATTGTAAACACTGAAACATTGTTTTAGTTGCAGCCTGTTAAGTCAGACCATGAAGTGAAAACAAACCGATTAAGGCCATCTTTTTCATTCATGGGATGCTAAATGCTCATAGCTCTTGTGCTATTCCACCATACCAGTTTCTTGCACACATTGTAGTTTTCTTTCAGGTTAGGATCAGGTTTAAGCCATGTATGGGGAACTAGACCTAAGAGTTTAATAACTTCTTTAATTCCCACTTAAAGTATGTTTTCTTCTGGGAAGAAACACAGATAAACCATGGCATATCTAATCTAAGGCAAAACTAGAAACACTTGAATATTTATGTAATGGGTATTGACTGCAATTTTTTGGACAAAAGCATCTGCCAAATACCATTAAAAATAAAAATTTTCATTGTCACTCATAATATACTGCGAAGGCTGACGCCACACAGAAGATCTGCGCTGTCTGGGTGGTGTGTGAGATGCAGGTGTCTGCATGTGCGTCCCACAGGCATCGGCTGGCCATCATCAACCCTTCCTGCCCCGCTGGTCCCAGGCTCACGGTGCACACCAGCCGGTAGCGTGGTGGGCAGATGGCCCGGACCAGTGCCCTCAGATCCTCACTTAGCGCCAGTGCTAGGGGTCCGGCCGACAAGGGCCCACCGGTGCCAGCAACATAGGCCACGCCGTCCAGACGGGAGGCCAGGAAGTCATGCAGCAGCTGTGAGACGTGGGCCACTGGGAAGCATTCCTTAGGCTGGGCACAGCCGGTTGGCACCTGCAGATCACAATGTGAACATGAGCGAGAGACCTGAGAGACAGAGAATGGAGTTCTGGATTAATGTGCTCCAACTGTCTGAAGGAAGCCAAAGCTTGTATCTCATCAGGGCATCGTTATTCATAGATGCTTGCCAATCATGAGACTTTGTCGTTGCATCAGACCTGTGGTCTGACATGACAACCCAATGACAAGTACACAACTTAGCAATGGCTAAGGTGCTGCAGCTACTTAAAGGAAGGAAGAGGTTGTAAAATACTCGTATTCAGACCTGGTCATTTATGATTGGAATCAACTTTCTTGCAGGGCCTCTGACGCCTTTCTTTGCTGCTAGTTTCTGTGCTGTCCGCTCCTGAGAATACAGCCATACGCACACACACACAGAGAAATGTTTTTTTTGGGACCTTTTGTCATTTATTCACATATCAGTCAAATTAAGCTTTGACAGAGATGCTGTTTATTCACTTGATGGTACTCAAACATAATACCAATTGCAAGATGGCACAGGTTTTTACACTCTGGCACAAACATTGGGCAAAGGTGGCACCAACCATCAGAAACATCAGAATACAACACATTTAAGAGTGTAAATCATAATTAGTTTGTCTCAGATCACTGCATTACACATACATATCTATACAGGCTTTCTGCTGGAAATACAGATGTTAACAGGAAGTGAGAGGATGAGATGGACTCGGAAAGTGACTGCGGGTTGGAACTGAAGCCCGCTCCCTGTGGGTTCTTGGGCCCAAATGTGTTATGGACACTGCAGCCACCTGCACCACAGCTCCCCCTACCTTTTGTGATTTAAATTTCAAGCTGTGATATGGAGATAGAGACTACTCTGACCTTTAACCCCTTTGAGAACTTCTGAGCAGTGAGCAAGCCCTTCAGACTGATGAGGCGACGGACCTGGACTTGTCTGGAAAACTGCACCGGCGTGATGGAGGCCTGGGGTCCAAACACAATAAGACACTGAGATCTCCACTCCATATGTTGATACTTAACATTTTAGCATCTTTGGTTTCTTAAATAATTGTTGTAAACAGACACCAAAGAAACTTCAACCCCAAGCTATGTAGTGAACTGTAATCTCTGCTATCAAACATCATTGTTATTCATATTCATTTCCATATCACAAAGAAAGAGAAGTGGTAAATAATCAATGATTTAGCTGTGCTGTACCTCTTTGGATGTATAGATGTTTCTGTCCTCTTTACTGTTTCCTTTTCCTGTTTCTTTCAGTGGGACCCAGCTCATCCTGTGTGTCTCCCTGGACCTATTCATTTCTCAGCTACCAGTGAGTATGAATTAAAATATGACCACAGAATGACAGAGCAGACGTGAAACTATTACAGTAGAACAGTGAAATATGAGAAAAAAAGGGAACATGCTGATTTTATATTTTACATAGTTCATGACCCTCAATCTCCCTAAAAGCATGTCAGTATTGTCATGGAATGCCATTAATTTAGCTTTTTTTCTCATATTTAGACTGCTGATTCACCCATGAATATTTTAAAGATGAGTGTGAAATTATCTCACATTGACAAAGATATTTGAGCAACAGGGAAAAGGTCTCACCTGTGGCTTGAGTTCAGTGTGTGTTTGTGAGCTGAGGGTTTGTTTGAGAGGGTTTGGTTGAGTTGGCTTGGACCTCCCTCAACAGTTCCCTGCATACAGTAACGGTCACGCTTTGTCAACATAACAAGACCTGGCCGTTTCCCTTTGCCTATCTCCCCAGTTGCAGATGTGCTGGGCAAGGCTTGACCAGTAGATCACATTGAAGCTGAAATGAGGACATACTACATCAAACTCATCATTGAAATGTCTGAGAATAATTATACCATTCTTTTAATTTATGCATGTTTTTTTTTCCTGCTTCACAATCAAAGACATGAATTCTCATGGTCTGGTTGAGTTAGACCTATTGTTGGTGATTGCAAGATTTAGCACGGTAGAACAGAAGTCTAATAAATCTTTACAGGTTAACTGAGTGTTTGGGGTTCATTTCATAGCAACCCTAAGCTGGTGCACGGAAGGTAGTTACTGATTTTTCCCTTTTTTTTCCATGTCGGTCAGTATTCTGTGCTATGACAAAGCTGTATTATCTGCTATATAACATTTTAAGAGTTTTGTGCCCTGGTATACAATACTTCTTGATGTCTATTTAAATTAGCATTTTCCACTATATTATCATCCACTAAATCCAATGTAAATATACAAACTAGAACAGAACGCTGGTAAAACATTTTTTATAGGATGCGACTCCAGAGAACATGTCTAGGCCAAAATTATAGGCATCTTCATTCTTTTTATGGGAAATCCTGTAAATGCTTTATCTTTTCTATTCATCCAAAAAGATTAAGTGTAGCTGAGGAGAGAATGTGGATGTGTTCTTAAGGCACAATACAATGAAACTTAACATATTCAATCCAAATAACTTTAAGGTATTTCCTCTGCACTTTACTCTTTATTAAACTGTGTCTTGAGGCTGGTGAAACTCTTCTCTTTGTCTTTCTCTCCTTTGCTTTTGTTATACCTTATGAATAGCATCACATTCTTAATTATGTGTTCCAAAATGCCTTTCACATCTCATATATATATATTAAATTAGTGTGTGTTGTGAGGACAAACAACAATATGGTACATTTGTTTATTAAAACAGGTAATGTGTGCATTACAGTAAAAAAAAGTTGACACAGAGCTGAACAATTGTGATATCAATGCTGTCTCAGAACTTTGTACACAATCTACTATGAAGCCATCAGATTACAGTGACCTAAAGGTTTACACTGTCATCATCACATATCATACTGATGATACAAAATCATGGGAGAACATTAGCACACAATGTACGTATACGATGAAACACTAGTTGAATGGAGAGAAAATCTTAACTTCAGCATTGCAGTTCAGTTATAACATTACAAACATTTATTCTCCAAGATATAGTTAATGTTATAGATGTTAACATATATGCAAATACAACTTGTAAATAATATATTTTGGTGATATCATGAACACAACTCGGATAGATATAATGCCCAAAACATGGCTGTTCACAAAGAAAAACATAAGGGGAAAAGGGGGGGGGGGGGGGCAAGACATCCACTCACGCTGCATATTTCGGGAACTGTCAATTAATATTTAAAACATTCATCTTTCATTTTAAAAAGCAACCTTTTATGTCTTTGTTTAATTTCTAAAGCAGTGTCAATGCAAACT
The DNA here is from genome assembly GCF_018492685.1 of Alosa sapidissima. Taxonomy (NCBI): domain Eukaryota; kingdom Metazoa; phylum Chordata; class Actinopteri; order Clupeiformes; family Clupeidae; genus Alosa; species Alosa sapidissima. The sequence goes on along the minus strand of NC_055968.1, from coordinate 22,664,456 downwards.
GTCTCTAATCAGAGATGTATTGGAACGTTGTCATTCATTTCTTGAGTCAGCCAAACGTTCATTTTCTCACCATTTAACTAGATGAAGAGTTGTGCATATATTATGTAGGTGAATGCAGCAAAAATTTCACCCCCAAAGGTAATTAATGTGCCACTTTAAAAAGAATAGGCTGCTTAAGATGACAGAAATATCTCCAGGAACAAAAAAACACATTTATCCAGATTTCAAGCATGTTCTGCTTTTGCTCTTGGTAAACAAATACAATTTTTGCGAACTTGAAGTACCAAACATTATGTTAAACTCCTATAGAATGTTGAAAGTGTCCTCTTAACACGTAAATCACCAGCTCATGTTTTTAAACATCTGATTACAGAGGCCAGGGGTTTGATCTGTAGTCATCATAAACAAAACAGTGAGCTACTGTGATTCAAATGTTTAGCTGAGCACTACAACACACCTCTGTCATGTTAGTGATCTTATACACAACCCTCTTGAAAATGAAGAAATGAGAACAAAGTGCTTCTTATCCTGTTATATCCACAATCCTTTTTTTAATTTCTGGTATTACTGGGATTATTCTGGGATTTACCTAATGAAATAAATCATCTCCTGAGGACTGCAGTTGGAATAAAATATACTGCCTCCCTGAAAAAGAAAAACAGTCACTAGCTTGACAGTCTAAGAACAGAGAGCACGAGACAAGATAGTGCCAAGGATAAGGACAACAAGTTTTACAGATGGCATATCCATGCAGTTAAAACAACTTTGGGATCAGGGGCTACAAAATGGGGGGGGGGGGGGGGCTTTGAAATACCAGAGCGTGTGGCATGGACAGGTAAGGAGTGCTTAAATTTCTTAGAAACGGAAGTAGGGAGTGATGGCTGTCAATCATCCCATGGGAACCTCACAAACTTTGTTTAGAAAACATATATTGCTACATCAGCAGACAAGATTAGGCTACAGGCTTCTAATGAAAAGGACACAATGATAGCACACTATGGACTACTAGATAGTGTGTGTCTGTGGACACTTCTCAAGAGCATGTGCTATGCACACAAGGTGCGACTTCTAAATTGTGTTGATTGCCTTCAGCTTTAAGTTCATGCAAAACAAGAAAAGCAGGTTTATGCTATCCCTTATCACTGCTATTCCTTAACATCACTCACCTTACAAACCACACAGAAGAGTGCCCTCAATCTCCTACTTAATTTTCTGTAATATCTCACGTACCTCCTGGGGTTCATAAAAAAATGGACCCATCCCTCCCTAGAAACAAAAATGGTCAAAGATGAATGGTTAAGTAACGCAACTCACTAAGATCACAATCAAAAAATAACAAAATTGGGAAATTAAATGCATGGAATGCATGAGCAAGCTAAATCTTTTTGATCATGTCAGCATAATGAATGTACAGTTTTTCTTAGCTGCTTTGGTGCATTTCTCAGATTAGAATTGAAATTATCAAAACTGTTTGTTCTATATCACCTTATCACTTGTGTACATCATTAAAGTAGTTTCTCCCCATCTTGAACAAATAGCAATGCTTTAGTACATCCATGCAACTGATTTTGTACAAATGTCGGCTGCTTTTTAAATTTCGGATCCATATTGGTCAAAGTGCACTATACTGGTTCCCTGCTGAATAGACCCCATAAAATAAATTGGCCTTATTTCATTCCTTGTGTCATTACATTGAAATATGTTGAACTAGTTGTCATAACTAGTTGTCATAGTCTGTCATATATGTGATCTGACAGACAGGAACGTCAGGATGTATAGAAAGATGCAGTGGTGCACAGCTCTGACCAAAGGGTGTTTTACTGTATATTGGTCATTTTTCATTTGCACAATGCTGTAAAAGCCTTTGTTTTCTTTATACGGTCACAATGGCTTTCAACAGTAAACGCTTTGAAACATATCCACTGTCTTGTAATCAACCCCTTCTACACACAATAATAAGCAACTTTGTATTTTTGAAATAGAAAATAGTGCTGCTTTGCACATTGTTTATTAGAAAATACAGAGAAAACGGTCATGTTGACAAAACTGTTTCACAGTAACATAAACAATGATGTCAGGACTTGTCATTTTGATTGCACTGACTGTTTCATGGTAGCCTGACAAGCCAGACACACATGTAGGGTCTGGGCACTCACCGTTCGCAGTGCTCAGTCCGAGGGGCGGGATAATCGGTTGTCTTTAAAATTCCCTCTGCACGTGCTATGAGTCCCATGCATTTTCCCATCAGCGGAGCTAGTTGGCTAGTTCAAACTTTTGCCAACTTAAAAAAAGCTTAACTCGTGTCACACTGTTCGCCAACAGCAACATCCATGTTCTTTGTTTTCAAGTAGCAGGGAATTAAAGCCCAACCGTTGCAACTCTGCCATCCATTATTATGTTAAGCCCGTCCTAAAATAAGTTAAATTTTTCAAGCTCACAAGCCAACGGAGAGTTGCTAGACTAGCCCTGGTAGCAAATTTGCTGCCGCTAGGGTGCGTCTAGATTTAGGCTAGTTTCATTGTTTAAATATTTGCTTTTGAGACATTTTGAGCAAGATACGCGCTTTTGCATGTAATCCACTATGTGGGGCAGTTTGCACTAATTGTTTTGAGAACTGCACCTACTGTTGTGCAAATGTTAATGATGATTCGAGAAATGCACCAAAGCGACTGAGAAAAACTGTAAATCACACTGTAGCACACACAGTTTATGTTTGGTTATTTAGGTTCACTTTTGTAAACTCTAGGTCACAAGGATTAAAGTTCTCTGTCATAGGACGGATTTCCGTCAATTTGATTTTAGAAATGTCATATTTGAGATCGATGCAGATCCGATGAGAAGAAAAAAAAATAGGGGGGGGGGGGGGGGGGCGGCGGCGGCTATCACCTTTGCTTTTCCAAAGAACACATATGGAGGACTATAACGGTCTAAAAGTTGGATTATAGTGACACATTAGAGACAGCTGATGAGGTTGGCCAATCCGTTTAACTTTTTTGGATATGATATTGTGAGCTCTATGTGCGAATTCGGAGAAGAAGCGTACGTGTTCTTTCCGTGCATCAATGTAGACAATTTCTTACTATCGCGAACTCTTGTCAGGGGAGGTCATTCATTTTGGGTGTCACCTATGACTTGAACAGATAGCCTTCTATGCCACCCGATGTAGGCTACTATTATTGTTACAGTTTTTAATCAATGCAACTAACATTATGTGTAAAGCGACGCAATATAAACCGTAGCCTATGCAATTTATTATCCCGTCTGTTATGTACAACAATGTTTTTCACAATTTGCGACGCAAGGTTTTGACTGAGCGTGTTAGCATAAAAAAAATAATATCACTGTCATCATCGCGAACTGTTGAGTAAGGGGGTCAGTCTGTTTGTGACGCACAGACAGCCTTGTAGCCTATTTTGCTTAGGCCTCACTTTTAACGACAGTAGGTTGTGAGTGTATGTTGACAAAAAATAACCATACAATTAAAATAGTCAACTTAAAACTTTTCTATAAAATATTATTCATTTATAGCACAAAACCATAACCAGTAGGCCTACCAGAACCTCGCATATTAGCGTCATGATTTCTGTGCGTCTATTTGGCAAGGCCACTAGCTGTCATGGATGCGTTGTTGCTAAAGGAAGGCAGGTGTCAAAAGTTAAAAAAATAAATGGAGATGGTCAGCTGTTGGAAACGGGGGAGAACTAACAAGCCATGGTGTAAAGAAATTAAAGCGCCAGGGGTTTGCTTTTGCGCGGTTCGCTGCAAGAAAATTGTTTATGGATGCAATAGGAAAACGTTTTAGCACGCCACCAATCAGAAGACCGTCATAAGGTTAACGTTCGTGCACTTCAGGACATCTTCCCTACCTGGTGCAACTAGCCACCACGACAGAGGTAGGCTACGTTTATCTATGGCTGACCGTTTTTACGTTAGAAAGTAGGCTACGCATGTTCTTTCATAGCGCAACACGACCTGTCCCTCACCATATCGCAACCCTTTTGTCAACCTTATACAATCTGTTGCTGAAGACAAAAGCACCATCTCCAGATTGTCATTATCAAATGCGCAGACCTCCTGCATGAGCACACACAGTATTGCTGCTCATTGGAAAACTGAGTTGTCTGTAAAACTCAAAATTACCATGTTTTCATTAAATGCGGATGAGGCAACAAATGGAAATATGAACAATATCTAGAATGTTCTGATTCGTTACTTTGATGAGGAAATGGGAAGTCTTACAAACTTGATTTTATAGATTTTACTTGGTGTAGAATTGCATATTAACAAGAAAAAAATCTCCCCTTTAAACACTTTTGGCCTGAAGTAATTAAATAAGAGTGTGTTAAAGCCTTTCTACAATATTGCTGCAGTAGAAAAGAACAGCAATGGCTAATCAGCAATGGTCAGGGATGGTACTAAAATATATTTTTGTTCATCAGGAAAACTCAAATCTCAATCAAGAACACTCTCAATTCGCCTTATTCACATGGTGGCCATTGGTGGCTAAAACGAGGCTACAGGGTACACAAACCATAGGATTGTTATGTTCTATGCATTCACCTGTAGGTGGCATTAATTTTATAGTAAGTGTACCCTGTAGCCTCGTTTTGGTTTAAATAATGGCCGCCGTGTGAATAAGGCGAATACTCCCTTTACTTTGCTGTTTGCATCTTTTTGTACATTAAAAACCAATAGGTCGCGACCGCAAAAGGGTTGCTATCTCTATAGGTAGATATGTATGACTTATGGCCTGAAAAAAGTTCAGTCAAACAATTTTTTTTCACTTTAATCCCTGAGGTCAGTTCAGGGGGGGTGTATACCAAACCATCTGAAGGAACACATTTCAGTCTTCTGTAGATGGACAGTTATAACAGTCTACTTCACGGTGGCTCTTTGGGTATATACTATGTTTAAATAAAAAACAACATTTTTTGACTGTTTTCATATCAGAGGCCTATCATTGCTTGGGGGGAAAAGACCAATCCCATCCGCCAAGTTGGCTACGCCCCTGTAAAAAAACTGTCTGTAAGCCACCATGGACGAGGTTTATGTGTGAGGCCTGGATTGAAGATAGATAGATAGATAGATACTTTATTGATCCTCAAGGGGAAATTCAAGAATAGCGTGACAACTCGACGTCAGTTCAAAGGTTCACTGACAGCACCTCTTGTAATGCATTCTCGTAACACTTGGCAGTGAGCCACTATATGGACGGGGTTGCGTGTGAAGGCTGGAGCAGCGTGATAAGATTCCACTGTTTCAAATTCCTTTAGGCTACCTCACGCAAATTCTCACGCTAGGCTAGAGTGACTTTTTGCCAATAATATAGCAGCTGTTTTCTTTATCACTTACCTTATAGATTACATTGCCACCCTGAATTACATACAATCTCTCAGGTATTGCAGCGTAAGTTGCAGTAGCGAGGTTAGTCATATCATCAACCACAATAGGGCAAAGGGGATCCTCCTTAGCCAAGACCTGTGCTGCAGCCAGCCGATCTTCCAGATCCTTGTGTTGCTTCAGGTCAACGTTGTTATCAAATGCCCACTCATCTGTCAAAACACAACAGCATATCAGAGCAGGAATGTACTGGATTTGCAATGCAAACGCAGCATTTAAAGTTTAAAGGGTATACCATGTAGCCTACTACACTACCTACCTGTTGAGTGTGCTTCTGCAATGTAGATTACGAGAAAATCGGCTACATCGCTGAAGTCCTTGACGAGCTCTTTGAACTCACCAAGTTTGAACAGAAACGGGGGTCATGTGCAACTTCCGAAACTAATCACCAGCGGTCTGTTGCCTAGAATTGGAAATACTGTTAGAAACACCGGCAACACAGAAAGCCACATTACGCACAAAATAACCAGCTACGTGACCACTCACCTTTGAGAAAGTTCAGGATTGTTGTTCTTTGTTTATCCATTGTGATTACTGTTGAATTAGGAGCCTTATGGCCAACAAATGCCTCTTCTCCAAGATTAATCCAGGCATGCTTTGCGACGGTTTTGATGAATGTCCAGCTGATAAATGTTGGCCCCCAGTCTTCGTACTTAAATTTAGGATTCTGGGGCATTGTTGTCCTCTCGCTAACTTTTAGAATGATTTTTCTTGTTAAACTCGGAGAAATGAACGAAAGAACAAAGAAGACAGAAGTCTGTATCGTTGCATAACAAAGAAGGCCGATGGCCTTCAGTAAAGCAGCGACGCTAGGCATTGCTGCTGTTGCTGGTGTTCAGTGGCCTCTCGTTCGCTGTTATATCCCTCTCCACTATCTGCTCTACAGCTACACTAACAACTTTCTCCACGAGCGTCGCTTTTCCCTCACTCAGTTATTTCGCAACTTCCGGACAACGGAGGCTGCCTGCACACTGACTAGTTTAGAATTTGCGGACCGTGCGTAGAAGGACACAGAAAAATATCATCATCTGGCTGGCCTTGAATTGCAAACAGTGGTAATAATTTAATCTTCAATTCTGAGTTCTTAAGCTAGGCTACTGTATGAGCAATGTCCGTGCGTAAAACCAGAACAGGACTGGAGGCTACCAAGCAGTTAAGACCTATACAACAATTTTATATTCAGAACTATGGGAAGCACAACTATCAAATCAAATCAAACTATAAACTAAAAGCAATGGAAGATTTACTTCTATAATGTGAAGACATTGGACAAGCAGGAGAGAGCCATGGTAAGCAGGAGAGAGCCATGGTTTGGCAGTCACCTATTGTCACAGAAAAAAGAAAATATACTGTATGGGGGAGAGACACATCAGACATCTTCATATTTATGCCAATCTACAAAAACAGTAATTGGGCTACAAGCTATGATGCAGTGATAGTCCTTGCTATGATGTATTAGTGAACATTCCACACCTTCTATAGTGTATGTGTAAGTGTAGTTGCCTGTTGTATTATCCATACAACAAAAGAAGAACAAGTCAACAATCTCGCCCACCTCTGTAATCCACCCCCCATTAGATAATAATCAAAGATTGATTTAATCCCCTGTGGCTACCTCATTTTCTGCGCAACCCCAACAGCCCATCCCTCCCTAAGAGAGAGAGAGAGAGAGAGAGAGAGAGAGAGAGAGCAAGAGAGAGCACAACAGCGAAATCAAAAGCTGCTGGTGAAAAACTGATATATTGACTTCATATATAGTATCATAATATGTACTTTTGATGTTATTGTTTTGACAGGTGTGCCTTAATATTGCCAAGTAATCATATGGCAGATTTTGTTTATAATTTATTATTTATGATTTTATTTGCTTCAAATACCAACAAAGACAAAAAACTCCCAGGAATAAGCATTAAAAGATGAAGTTTGCAATTTGGTTTCAGTTTTACCCACAGCTGTTATTGCTGGGATTGCAGATCTGCAGTGCCAGGGCAGTGTGTGTTTGCATGCAAGAGATATAGTCATGTTTTCTATAAATGAGTCTATACTTCCTTTCATACACGTAGGTCAAATATCTCACAGAGAGAGCACATTTTTTTCGCTGATTTTCCTGTAGGCTCTTTCAGACAATGCACTTTCACCTGAATTGGCTGTGAAGCACAAGTTGTATTTGTATGCAAAGGGTACAGAGAACCATGACTGGACACAATTCCTCAAATACTTTGGTGTATGTCTTGGTGTATGTATTCATGCCACTTACTTACAGGATAAGATGATGAACCGTGATGGTCTCCACCCAAACCAACATGGAGCCAGGCTACTCTCTGACAACATAGCGTCCACACTGAGACATTGACATTCTGTAGAAAATATTACAGATTCACGCCCCCCAGGTATTGATTCGAATGGCATTATACATGTGGATGAGTCTGAGAATGTTTTCTGCAGGGTAACATACAATACTACTACCATAGATCAAGCTGTGTCATGCAATAGCATGACTTATGCTTATAGTTCTATTCCAACGTTGATTTCTACCCAACGTATAGTAAAAAGAAAAGACAAATTTAAAACTAGAAACCTAACAAATATTCTTTCCATACCTCAGCATATTCCTCAAAAGCCAGAGGCATTTTCAGCTAACATGGGTTTACTAAATATAGGTGCACTTACTACCAAAACCTTTGCAATCAATGATTTTATTAGTGAAAAAAAATTGGATTTTCTGTTTCTTGTTGAAACCTGGCTGACTTCAGACAGCGAAGCTGTTCTTGTTGAGACTTGTCCCCCAAATTATAATTTCTTCCACTCAATTAGACAAGGCAAACGAGGTGGTGGAATTGCCTCCATTCTCTCAAACAAATATAGTTGCACACGAGTCAACTTTGGCGAATTCGCTTCCTTTGAGTATATTGCCCTCACTCTGAAGGCTGACCCAGCTGTACTTCTATTAACCTTATACCGCCCTCCTAAACTATGGACTGGCTTTCTCGACCAGTTTTCTGAACTTATGTCGCTCATCATCACTAGCTATGATCGGATAATTGTAAATGGCGACTTCAATATTCATGTCAATAAGACAACTGATGCTAAAGCCAGTAAGTTCCTTAATGTGTTGGACAGTTTAGAGCTAAAGCAGCATGTTACAGGACCCACCCACAACCTTGGCAACACCCTCGATCTAGTCATTTCCAGAGGGATAGAAGTCACAGACTTATCAGTAAATGATATAAATATGTCTGATCATCATTGTGTATCTTTTAATATTGTACTACATACTCCAAAAATTCATCCCGAAATTGCAATCAAATCGCGACTCTTGGACATTAGAGCAGAACAGCAGTTCATAGCTCTTATAGACTCCATAAATTTAGATATTTTACATCATCCCATTGATCAAATGGTAGAGGCTCTCAATCGTGAATTAGGCGCTCTGCTTGACAGAGTGGCACCCTTAAAGACTAAAAAAAGGCCCTGTAGCAAACTGACACCTTGGATGAACGAAAATATCCATGATCTAAAAAGATCATGTAGGAAAGCTGAGAGAACATGGAGAAAAACTAAGTTACAGGTTCACCGTGCCATTCTAAAAGAAAAAATTGCAAATTATAATAGAGCTATTCGGAATGAGAGGAGGAACCACTTCTCTAAGGTAATTGCTGAAAACAGTGGAAACTCTAGGGTGTTGTTCTCTACCATTGATAGGCTATTGCATCAAACACCTTTTGATACACTCAGTCAGGCATCCTCTCTAAGATGCGAAGAATTTGCAGACTTCTTCAAAAACAAAGTCATTTCTATAAGGGAGGCTATTGGTAACACAAGTAATATGTTTGATAGTACACCCAAAAACAGCCCCCCAAAATTAAGGTCCTTTAGCACTATTACTCAATCTGAGCTTGGTAAAATTATAACTCAAACCGGCTCCTCAACATGTGTTTTAGATCCAATCCCTACTACATTCCTCAAAAAAGTATATGATGGCTTAGCTCCCTTTTTTCTCAAGGTAATAAATACCTCATTAGAAACAGGTATATTTCCAACTGCTTTTAAAACCGCTGTTGTGAAACCTTTACTTAAAAAGTCAAATCTTGACCATACCAATCTGAGCAACTACAGGCCTATATCAAATCTATCGTTTTTGAGCAAAGTACTTGAAAAAGTTGTTTGTAATCAGTTAAATACCTTCCTCAACGAAAACAGTATCCTTGAAAAATTCCAATCAGGTTTTAGATCAAATCACAGCACAGAAACGGCTCTAGTAAAAATAGTCAATGATCTCAGACTAGCTACCGACTCAAACAAAGTCTCAATCCTTATTCTTCTGGATTTGAGTGCGGCATTTGACACCATTGATCATAGCATCCTAATTCACCGCCTTGCGAAGTGGGTGGGTCTCTCTGATAATGCTCTAAACTGGTTTCAAACCTACATTACTGGCAGAGATTTTTATATCAGTCTAGGAGATCATGTATCTGAAAAACATGACTTGCCTTTTGGTGTGGCCCAGGGGAGCTGCCTTGGTCCCCTGCTATTTTCTCTATATATGCTTCCATTGGGAAACGTCATAAGTCAACATAATGTAAACTTCCACAGCTACGCAGATGATACCCAATTGTATCTTTCTGTTGAGCCAACTAACCCAGATGGCCTTTGCTCCCTCACTGCATGCCTAACCTCCATTAATCAGTGGATGAGCAAAAACTTTTTGAAACTAAATGATGACAAAACAGAGGTACTTCTGGTTGGACCAAAACTAAAGCGAGATATTATTCTTAGTAATCTGGGGAACTTGGCACACCAGGTCAAACCAAAAGTAACAAGCCTCGGTGTCATCTTAGATGCAGAGTTAAGTTTTAAGCCCCATATCAGTAAAGTTACTCAGACAGCCTATTTCCACTTGAGAAACATTGCCAAAGTGCGGCCCTTTTTAACTCAACAAGATGCAGAAAAACTAATTCACGCCTTTATCACTAGCAGGTTAGACTACTGCAATGCACTTTTCACTGGTCTTCCCAAAAAACATCTAAAGAAATTGGCACTCATACAGAACTCTGCGGCTAGACTTTTAACTAAGACTAAGAAGAGAGAACACATCACCCCTGTGTTGGCTGAACTGCACTGGCTCCCTATTTCCTATAGAATTGATTTTAAGGTTATGTTAATTACTTACAAAGCTCTGAATGGCATAGCACCTTCATATATCTCTGAGCTTTTAATATCTTATCAACCACAAAGGAAACTTAGATCATCCAATTCTAATCTTTTAATCGTACCCAAAGTGCTCCACAAACAAAGTGGAGAAGCTGCGTTTATCCATTATGCCCCCAAACTATGGAACACCCTGCCTCTGTACATCAAGCAGGCGAGTTCAGTAAATATTTTTAAAAAAGATCTGAAAACATACCTGTACAGGAAAGCCTTTAGTTAACTCATCTTATCCTGTAGACTACATTTTCAGATTATTCTACATCTGCTACTATTGGAGGGCGCAGCCAGCCAGAAGCAGATGGGCTCCCCCTATTAAGTCAGGTTCTGCTCAAGGTTTCTTCCTGGAATATGGGAGTTTTTCCTTGCCACAGTTGCCATATGGCGTGCTTGTGGGGGGTAAGAGGGTTAAGGCTGCCAGTCTTATGACGTCATTTTCTATATTTTTGATATGTTGCTGAGCATATCATAAACAGCAAAGAAAAGTGATTGATAATGACTGACTGACTACTATTGTGTTACATGCTTCAAATGTAAAGCACTTTGAGCTGCATTCTGTGTATGAAAGGTGCTATACAAATAAAGCTTTATTATTATTATTATTATTATGATAATGCCTGGTCATCTTACCTATCATACACATTTGAATAGAGGTACCATGCAATATTTAGAAATGACTGTTAAGATAGACACAACAGGAGCAAGTAAGACTATACAACAAATGGCGATGCTCCTCAGTAGAACGAAGAAGTTAGGCATTATGGTTGTTTGGCAACAGCCCCTGGGCTCAACACATTGAACGAGGGTTGTTTTCCAACTTCCCTGGCCTACTTCATTTTATGATCTTGAAAATCACAGCTATAGTGGACCATTCAGGTTCTTCTCAAACCAGTCCATGTTTACAAGGCCACTCCTATAGTATAACTGACAGTCACATCAGAGGGGACAGTCACATCAGAGGGGTCATCCTGAAGATGTAGCAAACACAAAAAACATGGTAGCAAGAAGCAGTGATCCTGTTACTGCAGTGATCCTGTTACTCATGTCAGTTGACATGACATGAGTTTGTCTGAAATTAATTTTATTATATAGGCCCAATTCCATTTCAATGTAATTGGGCTTTTAAAATGTATTTTAATTGGACTATGGTGATATTTAAAAAAAAAATACTGTATTTGCACATGTGTGTAGCAAAAGTTGACTTGCTTCCTGTTTGTGCCCAATCACTTGTTATGTCTGCCTGTTCCCTTTCTGTGAGCGCCCTTTCACCTCAAATGCCTTACATGGACCATACAGGTTTCCAGAAACAAGGGACATTTATCTTTTATCGTAAGCTATTGATGCCATCATTCAGTTATTCTGAGCCACAAATATAGTATTCTTGTTGGAAGTTAAAAGTTGGCAAATTGGCAAAATCTGCTAGTCTAACCAAGTGTTATTAATCTTATATTAAGACCAAATAATCTAATTGTTGGTATTGTTTTCAGTATAAAGACAGTTAGCTAGCTGTTTCTCATAAAAGCATTTAACTTCATTTAATAAGACATATTATCAAGAAAACAAGCAAACTTGGCTGCCAGTGCATTAAGGCAATCTGTCTTGATAAGACGTCTTAAAATAAACCAAACTCTTATTAGGCCTAAACTAAATCAAAATCATCTTACAAAGTGCTAGTTAAGTGTTTTTATAGGCTCCTAAAAACAATGATGATACTTCTTAATGTAAGATTAATAACACTTGGTCAGATAAGCCGTTTTTGCAGTGTAGGCTACCTGAATGCTGTGTGTTTTGTGGTTTATAAATCTAAAAGAAAAATAGTTGTCCATATAATGTACTATTACAGTAATGATCTGTGCACCCACGGAGAGTTGAACTGTGAATATAATGCAAAATAAAATTATTATGGAACGTAAGTCTCTTATCAGAACAACAACATACATTTTAGCAAAGTAAATTATTGACCACATGAGGTCGCAATTTAGCTATGTAACAATCGATTCGTGCAGTTGAATCGATTGTCGGGGTCGACCGATGCTGCTGCTGTCATCAATTAGACAAGAATGTTTTGTTAATTAGCCGCAATATGCCTGAGCTAACTGGCCAGCAATATTGCAACAAAACCCTTTGGCTTACATCTTTCAAAAAAGATCACCATAATCTATAGTGACAGTTATTTCCACATTGATTAATAACATATAACAGCTCCCTGATACGTATTGTTTGTGGACATATTCTAGCAAACTAAAATAAACATCTGGAACATTTCTTAACTGTAGTGTGCTAAGGTGTAGCACTACGCCAGCATATTTGGCGTATTTCTAATGTTATCTTTGTAGAGTTAAAATATGCATATACCAAGTGTCAAAGCACAGAAAATGCTGGATATAGGGAATGGTATTGGATTGATTGATAGCTAACTCTAACAATAAATAAACTCTCAATGGATGAGGTCTCGCAAGCAACTGAAATGTGTGACATAATGATATATCTATTCTGAAATTTGAATCACAAAAAGGGTTTCTCAAACGGGTTACTTAAAAGTAAAGAGAAACAACACGAGGTAAGACTAATGATCTTCTTCTGCCAGGGGCGGTGCGTTGAAATATTGAATAAACTTGTCAGCAACAACTTTGGTATGTTAATTAACCGTTACATTCTGTGCTGTGGAAGTAGCTCGCACAGCATCTTCTGATGATGATGTAGCTTACTATGCGCGTCTATTGCCCTGTGGGTAAAGGGGTCTCACTCAAGTCCACTGAAACAGAGACGTAGTGTTCATCCCACTATGATTTGTTTCTATTGATACTGGCACCTGTCCACTCTGGTTGTCAGTCGTTATCCTCTGGGACACATTGTTTAACGCGGTCTCTCCAAACTGCTTGTTCAAGCGGTCTTAGCGCTCAATTTACTAATTTCCTGCCCACTGCGTGATCGTCACTTGTGCCTACCTCTTTTGGGCTGCCGAATGGTTGTTAAAGAAGTCAATCAGAAAAAAAGGACGAGTATTTTGGTTTTTCAGAACTCAAGCTCTGAAAACTCATAAAAATTTGCGGCCGAAACAAGAAAGGATGCGGTCGGTAAATGCGCACGTTCCAACCTTCCTGACGCAGACGCGGATGCTCATCGCTCATTCCAAATCTAATCTGTTCTCTCTTCCCTTCCAAAGTTTATCAAGGTAAGAGTCAACAATGCACTTTGTTGAGTTATCAGGGGAAAGTTCCTTATGTCAGGAATGTAATAAAGTTGCACTCATCTAAATGCTGATCGTGTTTTTTCAAGTTCACTAGAGATAGAAACGATCACTGAAGCAGCTGGGTTGTTAAAACACTGTGATTGTATTCTCTTACCAATACCACGATACCATTGATGTCACTGATCTTTACGCAGGTAGGAGAACAGACTGGGTGATTCGTAGCCAAGGGACATGCACACAGGAAAGTCAGAGCTCCAAATGCAGAGGACCTCTGCGCTTTTTGGGATGGTCAGTCACCATCAAGCCCCAGCGTTCACGGACTTCGCAGGGCTGACCATCTCCATGTTCAACAGTAAATCAGACATCGCGTCCAAGCGCCTCGGGAACGACGACTGTGGTGGCCAGCCATGCCGTAGCCCTGATCATAACCCAGATCATGTACACGGTCCCAGCCCCATGCGAGTAGCTGTCCCGGCAGAGCGCTTTGGAGCTCAGGAGAAACCGCTGGCGCATCAATCGGCTAAAGGACAAACGGCATACTTTCCCCTGACCACTGCACAAGGTAAGTTCTTACAAAGAACAATGCGAGTAGGCGAGAACTAGTAATGCATTGGACATGTTAAATAAAAAAAAAACATTCTGAAAATGTTTTGAAAAACAGCTGAGATTTACTTTTTCCCCAATCGATTTAGATTAGCTTACACTAACAGCCATTAAAGTAATGGGTAAGCTAATGACCCTAACTCATCACACACTCAATTACACAATATTGTGTGGATATCCCATTTGCCAACCCAACGCACAACTAAACTGATTGTTCATTAACTGAGCATGAAGTCCCGCCAGCATCTAACACGGAGCCAAAACTATCACATCATGAAGTGTTGCATGAAGAACTGCCAGATAGCAGAGGCCCTTCTGTTAGAAAGAATGCCAACAGATGTCAGCTTGAAATAATTTCATTGGAAGTGTTTAACATATACATTAGTTACTGTGAACAGACTGGAAAAGATTGCCTGAGATTTTGACCATTTTTAAACTACTGGACTCTAGAAAGTACCCAGAAAGCACATGGCAAATGAAATTATATTGACTGCATGAATACCCATTTTCATCATTATTTGAGATGATGAATTTCACTGAAAGATTCACCTGCTAAATTTGTTGAGACCATCTTAATAAATTAATTTGGTGAGACAGATCTAATGCATAATGCATTTGTATGACCTCATTGTTTTTATAATTCAAAATAAATCCCAACCTCCAATAAATGCAGTAATACCTTTTTAAAAGAAACAAGCATTTTCCATTTAATGGGTAGTGGTTTTGAGTAGAGCATTTTATTTGTTTGGATTATTGAAACAGAGTGTAATATTTTGGCAAATAAATGCAAGACATACCAATTTTATCATCGGTTTGTTATGTGGAGTCGCGCCGAGCATAATAATAAATGATGAAGCAGTTCAGTAAATCACACAACAATAATAGGACTTACTTGTTTGTATTAAAATGCACTCAGTGGAAATCTAAAATTGCTCTCTTGTTTTAGATACATTTGACGTCATTTTTGTGTTTTTTGAGTTCCATATTACAGTGCTCTATTCAAGGGACTCTGTTGGGACTACATTTTTTGTCACAATAGGGCTCTCAACTTATCTAAACATGCAGTACTGCGAAATGTGACTTCACACATTTAATATTGCAGAAACAGCTGTAAGTCCTTGTATTGACACAGCAGTTTGATTTTCTCTCCAAATGAAGTGCAAGTTTTGTCTTTTACGTCTTCATTTTACGCTTCGCCACAGTGTTATTGACCCGATTCGGACTTGTTTCTTGTCTGTATGTGGCTCGCCTGTCTCATGGGCATCCAGTGTGTGTGCGCGCGCACGTGTGTGTGTGTGTGTCTGTGTGTGTGTGTGTGTGTGTGTGTGTGTGTGTTTGTGACAGCAGTCCACATCAATAATGCTCAGATTCCATGGCCATGCACAAGTGGCATTTACCCCAATGTCTCTTAATGCCCCGACATCCTGTTTAGATGATGGTGTGGCGCTGGCGAGGAGGGGGTCAGTGGGGTGGTGGGCGGAGGTAATTATCCACCCATTCTACGTTATGATTATACAAATCTGACTTTTATATTAGCAATCATCCCTCGGCACAACGAGACTCGGAGGGGTTGATTATTACTTTTTCTTGCCAAATCCAAACCACATGTTGCTGAATGTGTCTCAGCATTTATGAGCTTCTATCCCACAATTGTGCCCTCACCATCGTCCCAGTTTCAAATGAACAATTTCATTGTCTCTCAGATCCGGACATGAGGCCAAAGAAAGTTGTGCTCTTTCTCTTTTGTGTGTGTGTGTGTGTGTGTGTGTGTGTGTGTGTGTGTGTGTTTGAACTACACTTTTCAAGATGTTTCACAATTTTTGGATTTAGTTGCAGGTCATGGAGCTGCTTAAACATGCATATCTTTGTGCTGAATAACTGTTTTGTGTTGTAACATTGTATCAGTCAAGTAATTAGCAAAGGTAATCCCTGGGGACAATATTTTGTAATCAGACAGTCAGTATAGTGTCTTACTGATGAAATTGGTGTACTTGAGTCAGTACAAACATTCATTGTCGGTGTCATAAAAATGTATCCAGTTCATTTGAACCATTTTTGGTCATAATCTCTGGTAAACCAACATATTGTATTTCTCTTTGTTGTTTCTGCTGGGTTGTGGCCTGTTTAAATGTTGTATTTACATTGCACATAAATGGCTCATAAACATGGATTTGCACCACACATTTGCGGTACCATGGCTAGGTTCTGTGCCCCCAAGCTCAAACCTAAACACTGCAACCACACTCACTTCCAACACATGCTGGTATACAGGATCACGACAGAGACTTGTACTCCCTCTGTGACGCCATGATGTACAGGGATGTGATGAAGATGTCTGTGAAATAGTATTAGACAGATATAGTTAACAAGGATTTCAACCAGCCAAGAGCCTGCTGATAACTGCCCAGAAACCTGTTTTGCGGATTTGGGTATATTTGGATATTTGGACATTTGGATATTTACTCATTGGAGTATTTGCCTCGTACAGTACATTAAAACTTGACAGAGAATCCTTTAATAGTATTACAAATTATATACCATTATAAACCTCATAATCTTATGATTATAAATATATATTTTTTATATCAGTTGAATGTTGGACCTTTTTATTGTTCTGTTTTTGCTGAGTTTGCTGATAGGCTGCATGTACATTCATTTGTTACTGTGACCAAGTCGTTGAGAAATGGGGCGTTAGGCATGTGAGCATTAGATTTTGTAGGTTTTTTTGAAAGCAGTATTATTGTCCGCAATATGATTTTTCAAGTTAGAAAATTATAAGTTATACATATGCATCTTGTCATATGGTTGAAGCTGATGTAGAGTCTGGTCAAAGAAATGACTGGGTAATTTTTCACAAGAAGTGAAATCTTTGCTTACAAGTCAGTATACATTTCTTTATCTCTGGTTTCGTATGGAGTGCTTCAAAGAGACAAAGTCATCTCTTCATGGTGAAATGGCCTTTGTATGAAATGAAATAAATCTGCTGTACTGTAATCTCTACCTGACTATGTCTTTACACATCACACATTTTTAACCATCCTGATTTCTATAATATTCTAAATCACTCAAATGTTATTTCATATCAGCTTTGGCAGCATAAGGATTTACGTGGCTGCTCATTAAGATGACACCAGTGAGATTCCCTTTTTTTTTTCTGTGAAGTCTCCAACCACAGCCATTGCCATAGCCATAGCAGTAGAATGAAATCTGAGCAACAGAGACCCTCTTGCTCCACTGCGGCGACCGAGCAAGCGACTGGTCAGTCGGTCTGCTGGGCTGCTCTGTTCTGCTCAGGAGAGCCTGGCTGTATGTTATCACACATCTGGAGGCTGGTGTCTGCTCTCGGGAGGGAAACACAGTGTGCCCCTCATTAGAGCAAAGCCAGAGCTTAGCCGCGTTTGTGCTGCATATAACGCCTTAATCCCCCGCCTGGCAAAAAGGAAGCTTTCTCTCACAGGGCCAGCGCTTGGAGTCATTGTTGTCATATACCTTCCAAAGTGCCTAAAATGATTTAGGATCATAAATGAGGTTGTTCAGTAGGAAAATAACTTTTTATTGTGTTGTATGTGTTATGCAGTAATGTCTTAGATTATCAAGTAGCTTATTCCATTTGAATGTGACGGCTCTGTTACTCTGCTGTCACACATCAGTTCAGACTGCTGCTAGTTCTCTGGGACTGTGAGCGTCTTTGGTCAGAGGGGAGAACTGGAGATATTAATCTGTACAGCTGCACTGGTGTGTGTGTGTGTGTGTGCGCGTGCGTGCGTGTGTGTGTGTGTGTGTGTGTGTGTGTGTGTGTGTGTGTGTGTGTGTGTGTGTGTGTGTGTGTGTGTGTGTGTGTGTGTGATACCCCCACACTGCCTATCAGTGCCCACTACCCAAAGAAAACACGGGGTGACCATAGAAAAATACTTATCCTATTCGAGAAATGCATCCTGTTGAAACAGAATCTCTCAGTTTGTATCTTTGCTCATTCGAAACCTTCCGGAGAAATTATTTTTGGAAGACAACGGGCCTCGACTCTCTGGTTGTGTGAGGAAAAAAACATACCTTTTCTAGCTAATGACCTCCTTTTTCAGACAAACACACTAATCATAGTGTTGATTCAGCTCATGGATAAATGAGTAATGTGCTTTGGAGGGGCTCCTTGGGTCGATTATTCAAATCTCCAGGGCAACACGTTCACTCCCACGCATATACTCACACCGAGTGAGATCAACACTTTTTTTCAGCCAGTCCATAAGAAGTGGCGTTGGCATGCCTTCTGAATTCCCTTGGACTGAGTGAGCTTCCTGCCCTGCTTGGTTGATCTTTCTTGCCTCACAGGATTTGAGGTGAAGTGTTAAATCTTGTAGAAATATTACAGGGGATTCTACCGCCATGTCGTCTCTGTTTCGGAGTGTCACAGGCAATAAAGACCGTTTCTGCTCCTAACTGGTCTTTGCAGTTTTAAGTGCTACTGTGAGAAGCTTGTCTCACACTTGGCTGCTCCTATACACCCCCACATTTAGCTAGTTGTTTAAAAAAAAATCACAGATTCAGGGGGTGGAGGCGGAACAGCGCATTTACTGACTGATACTGTAAGGCCCTATACAGATGGACATGGTCGGTCAGTCACTTGTATTTATCTAATGACTTAACCTTTGCCATGGGCTGTCGGGCAGGATTTGTTGGCCCATAGTGTTTGCTTACAGCTCCAAACAGTGGTGCCTCAGAGTGCAGTCGCATGAAAGCGGAGGATGCGGAGGCGGGCAGTCCCCCGAGTCCAAGAGACTTTGGGTGACTCGCTGCCGATGACTTCAGCCGTAAGGCACGGATAATTTGATTGTGCCTGGGATAGTGTAATGCTTGCAGCTTGTTCCACTGATTCATAAAAGCTCCGGTGATCATTTTCTTGTGGTATTTTTCAAAGCCTAAACGGAGTGCTATGGGAGAGTGCTGAACAAGAGCTGTGAGTGAGATGGGGGGTAGGGGCGCGGTGGGTGGAGGGGTTGTTTGTCTCTGATTTTATGACAGAACCCTCCTCCTTTTTCGTGTAGGTTTCCTATGGAACAGACTCCTCGTTGAATCACCCTGATGGGAATGTCTAAGGAGAGGGAAGGAGTCTTAAATGAAACACATGTCTCCATTGTAGATAACTGTGTTGCATCAGCTCTCTCCTCCTCAGTCACTGAAAGAAGTATTTGATGAAACGTTATGATTAAGTGAGTTATTATTCACAAAGCCTACGCCACCATGACAACCAGAGGGGAGTTAAAAGGGAAAGCCTCTGATGCAAGACAAGGAGAATGCCATTAGATCACTCACAGATTAATGGTTGATTAGATTAGTCCCATTTTAGCCTCATTTTGAGTGACACATTTTGTCCTTTACTATAATAAAACACACAGGGCCAGATGTACTAACGCTTTTGCGCCCATTTCAGGCGTATTTGTTTCGCAATGTGTGTGTAATATCATTGCGAGGTATAAACAGGCGGCAATGAAGTAAAAACGCAAACTGCCTGTCGCGGGAGCTGAAAGTGGCAGATTGCGATTGTCATGTCATGCATATGCATTCATGGGAGGATCCAGGGAAAAGTGGGAGTTTAGCGTAAAAAGATGGGAGGGGAAGAGTAAAGAGCGCCTAGTTATGTATTCCGCGGTATGTACAAAGACTGCTCCTGAAAGCGCACATCTATTCTGCGCGTAAATACTTCCGTAAATACTTCCGTAAATACTTCCGCCTTGTAAAAGCAGGTGTTAATCCTGCTCAAGGTTTCTTCCTGGAATATGGGAGTTTTTCCTTGCCACAGTTGCCATATGGCGTGCTTGTGGGGGGTAAAGGGTTAAGGCTGCCAGTCTTATGACATGTTATTTTCTATATTTTTGATATGTTGCTGAGTGGATCATAAACGGCCCCAGCAATGAAGAAAAGTGATTGATAATGAATGACTGACTAT
This sequence comes from Alosa sapidissima, assembly GCF_018492685.1. Taxonomy (NCBI): domain Eukaryota; kingdom Metazoa; phylum Chordata; class Actinopteri; order Clupeiformes; family Clupeidae; genus Alosa; species Alosa sapidissima. The sequence goes on along the minus strand of NC_055968.1, from coordinate 22,644,114 downwards.
TATTGTGTTACATGCTTCAAATGTAAAGCACTTTGAGCTGCATTCTGTGTATGAAAGGTGCTATACAAATAAAGCTTATTATTATTATTAATCCAAATTGCAGTTCAATGCGTCAATAAGAGAACCTTTCAAAGACAACAGAATCGCTATTTAGAGCACCAGTTTTTGTGGTGAAAGTATTTGTACTACCAAAAGCAACCTTACTTTCGTTGGCCTTTCGAATGTCTTACTTTCACTTTCACGTCATTCACTTAAACTTTCCTACTTGCTAGATTTGACCAATCTTCCATAGCCTACGTGCACAAGTAGTTTGAGTATCTCCCTGCTTGTTTACATCTTATCATGTATGGTATTATTTCATGATCGCTAAACGTTTGATTCTTTTTAATGTTGTCATCAGTTAACTTCATTCAACTGCGCTTGTATGTAGGCGCTGCCATTCAGTTGTGGACGTTCGTAAATTGCGTTTATGGGCGGAGAAAGGCAGAAAAAGGCGCAGTTTACACTAAGGATTGAACGATTGATAAATACGACGGAAACTTGGGTCTGACAGGGTTCGCAATCTGCGGTGTGTCCATGGCACTGGTAACGTTACGTTCGCAAATGTACGTACATCTGGCCCACAGTCTTTCTGATGCAATTGGATTTCCAAATATCTATTGTTTATTCATCTTTCATCATATCTTTCTTTTAACTTTATTCAAGACACAAAGGTCCATAGAGACAACACAGTACAAATATATAAATATAAAACAATACAAAACATTTAAGAATGATGCAGATGAGGCATCATTTACAAAACATATACAGGCTTCGGATCCAATGTTTCCAAAAGCAAGATGTGTACCTTGTGTCACTCTTAGGGACATCAGCTATGGACACAATAATCATATTCTAATCTAATCTGAAGTGAGGAAACATTCGCTAGCAGTTTTAATATAAAAGAAATGTGTTAAATAAGTTCTTAAATAAAACAAGTTGTACATTTTCAAACACATTCTAGTGTGTGATGTTTTATTTTTGAGGCATACCAATGGTATGTCACAAATAAATAACTGGAGCGCTCCTTGATTTCAATGGTATGCAAACTCTGCCAGCGCAACCCCAACTCAATAATTCTGTGAAAATATTATGTGGCCTGAATAAGTGTTGAAATATCTCTGGAATACCAGAGGAAATGTGCTTTGGACTTCAGTTTGTGCAAGAGGGAGGAAAAAAGCCCAGTTGGCTCAGATATGTCACCATGAAAGTGTATTTTTAGCTTGAACCTTGTCTTGAGAATCACTCATAAAGCTTCACCCACACACTCCAAGTTTTTTCCCCCTTCCTCCTCCTCCTCCTCTTCTCTTTTTTGATATAGGGGTTGAATTCCTCCCTTATGTGAAATGGATCTGATTGTTTTGCCTGAACTCTCTCTCTTTCTCTCTCTCTCTCTCTCTCTCTCTCTTTCTTTCTCACTCTCTCTCTCATGTGCTGACTTCGTACTGAGATGAAGGGGCTACTCATTCTCTTCTCTTGCCAGGGGAACATGCCACAGCTAACCACACAACTGCACAGTCCCGTATTGCTCATGCATTTTTAGACGGCAGCAACTGTGTCTCCAGACTTCGCCGTGTATGACTTAGCGCGCGGGTGGCTTTTTGATTTACATTGCAGCAGTGGCACTTGCTGTTCTTGGCGCTTCTCGGCGAAACTTGTTTCATCAAAGAAAAATCCGCTCCACAGCGGGCCCTCTCGATCGCCGTCTGCCACACGGCCCATGGGAGAGGGGATGGGGGGCGGGGGGGTGTGGGATGTGGACACGAGAGCTCGGCATCCTACACTGAGGCATTCTGGGATGCCTATGACCCCTTTGGGCCCCCATCCTCAGCCCTTTTCCCCCCCTTTCAGGGAGGCTGGTTATGTGGGACACCCCGTGGGGCTGTGGTCTCGGGGTGCCTTTTCCGTAGCTGGAGTGTTGGGGAGCGACCGATCGGGATCAGCACCCCACTGTCACAGCGCACCGCAGACCAACATCTGTCAGCTCCAGTGTCTTCATCTGCTCTGTCCATCTGTTGCTAAGGTGTACACTGCATTGCATATATGCAGCCTGTACAGCATTAACAGACAGGGAAATGGTGAATTTCTCACTGAATGTTGTAAAAAAGGAGAAAAAATAACACAGTGAATGTTCATCCAGGCAGAATGATTCAGTCCACTCTAATGGACTTGCAGGACTTTAGTAAGAAGAGAGGGGATGGTATTCTACTGACTCATTGAGTGCTTTAGAGGTGGTGCCTAATAGTGTTTTTGCCATTCTGCCTCTTTTGCCATCTCTTTCTTTCTCACTCTCTCTATCTCTTATTCACTTTCACACACACACTCTCTCTCACACACACATACACAGACAGGCACACACTCTTTCTTTCTTTCTCCCTTTCTCTCTCTTTCTCTCTCTCTCTCTCACACACACACACACACACACACACACAGACAGTTGCATGCTTTCTCTCTCTTGCATTTTACAAGTCTGGGCATGTCAGAGACCAAGCAGCAGCCCAAGTCACGGCCTGGCTTCATCTGAATGGTCAAAAACAAATGGGCAAACACGATGCTCTGAGTCCTGCTTTATGCCTTCATTAGAGCAGGCCAGGAATCAGCCAAACGGCTCTGGTTTTATCCAGCGCGTTGTTCGCCCGCGCCGCTCTGCCAGGAAGCTGCCATGGGGCAGTGCCCACTCAGCCCACGCGCTGATTGGCTGGCGCAGCCCCAGTGGACTATGAAAGACATTATAAAGTCTAATAGTGCAGTTTATATATTTTATTACTAGTCGTTAATAAAAAAAAGAGAGCCCCACGTTTTTTGGAAGAATTAGCTATTCTCTGGTCTATTCAGTGGTTTGGTCCAGTGCAGCCATAGCTGTGTGATATTAAATTACACTCAGGACCATTTCTTGGTCTAATAACTGCGCATGAGTGGGGGGAATTTAGCTTGTTTCAAATGAAAACACTTTGCCCGTGGAAATACTGGTGAGTTATGTGACGAGAGAGCTATCGGCTGTCAAAACGTCTTGGCAGCTGAGGCTGCATGCAGGGTATTTACAAACGTTAGGCCAAAGACTTGCGCTTGGAAATGTGTATGTTTGTGAAAATATGTAAAGGCGCAGCTATGACCGTTTCCTCTCAAAACCTTGAGATTGATGTCAGCTGCATAATATATGGCCGTTGCTGATGATGATGTAATGTAGAGTTGGGGGAATGGAAAGTGTGTGATTTCAGAGTGGCTAATAGGAGCTGAAAAGCATCCACATCCTGCTGTTTGAATGCTTTGCTTGGGCACAGCTCCACACTGTATTAAGAGCCCCTTGGAATAGCAGTGGTAGTGAAGTCAGGTCTCTCTCTCTCTCTCTTTCTCTCTCTCTCTCTCTCTTTCTGACAAGTGAGTCTTTTCATGGGACGTCGGCCTGAGTGGTGCCCCTTACGATTCGGTGGGATGAGGTCAATGATAATCTCTGATAACGATAAACTCGCTCACAACTTTAATGACTGGTGTAACAGCGTGTGCTTCATTTTATCGCGCCTCCACTGTTTTCAGTAGCCAGGGTCGTTAAAAAATCCAAGTTTGGTTGGACAGAAACTGACACTGTGAAATCTCTGGCCACTGTGTGCTGTGCGGGAGTTGTAGTTTTTTTTTTTTGTTTGTGTGTGTGTGTGTGTGTGTGTGTGTGTGTGGTGTGAATGTTGGGGCAAACACCACGTCCAGGTTAGTCAGTGCAGCAGGGATTCAGAGGGGAAGAGAGAGCCATGGGCCTGAACAACACTGGATGTTAATAAAAAGATGGGGGCATGCAGCCAGTACTGTGATCTCCTCTGGACTGCTCGGGGTTATTTTTGCAGACTTAAACAATATTTGAAATGGGAGATGCTGCGCGTTCGGGTTAATAATCTGGAAGGGGAGATTGCAAGTCATGATAAGGGAGACACAGTTTCCCACGACACAGACGCTTGCTCTTAATTTCGTAGATATAGTACTCTGTTCTCTACTTACACTGTAGAGGACCTTTTTTTCCACCCCAAAGAACCCTTGATCTAGTGTGAGTAGGCCTGCTCCCACAGTCCCAGCTCTCATTCTCCATCTGAGGCTAAGAGTCTGGTTTGCTGGATTTTTTATTCCATTAACCTTTAGACACGAAAGTGACAGCGGCCTGATGAGAAATTGCTATTTTAGGAGTCCAACTCAAGTAAAGAGGGCAAAATGAGGAACACCAAAAAAAACAAGCCTTGGACTGAGGCAGTGGAATTTGAGGAATCAATGGTGACTTCAACTTTTAGATTTTTCGCTGACTTATCACCTTCCCACAAATATTCCCCCCCTCTACGGTTGTACCCTCAAGGCTTTCGGCCGACCGCTTCTTGCAGATGAGTTTTCCAGGATCCCTCGTGAGCCCCAGAGTTTCCAGCACGGAGGGGAGGGAAAAGCCCACTCGCGGCATGTGTGCGAATGCACTCATCTTCGTTTCATCTCCACACTCAGCGGGCTCCAGGGCACCGTTTATTTTCAGTTTACTTCAGTCGTAAAAGTGTGTTTGCTTTTGTGTTTTCCTCACCTACCGACCGCTTTGAGCACTCAAGCCCTTCCATTCAGCCAGTTGCCAACCCCCCCCCCCCACACACACACACACACATACCGCCACCACCTCCAGCAGCCAAGAGCAGTGAGACTATGGAGAGGTGGCTGAAAAGCAATCAGTCTATTTGGACACTTAAGGATGTCCTCGAATCTCCTCGATCTTCTCAAGTGTCTGTGTGTGTGTGTGTGTGTTTGTGTGAGGGTGGGGGGGGGGGGGGGGTCTTAGCAGTGTGTGCATGGTGTGTTATGGGGGGAATCGGTGGTAACGTGTGCTCCCGGATCTTAGCTCCAGGCACAGGGGGAGGCTTAGTGGGGAACAGTAGACAGTCAGACAGACAGGAGCAAGCACAACAAGCGGCGCTCTAAAGCGCAGGAGCACAGGCCGGAGCTGTCAGGGAGCTCCCAAACGTCGGCTTTGTGTTGAGGTTTCTGTCACGCACGATCCCTGGGTCCTGTGTCCGCGCTCCTGATTGGGCCAAGGCATGTCTGCCTCTCGCTGGAAAAAAAAGAAAAAAGAAGACATGATCCTTTGTAAGGCGATAGTGAGCATGGAAGTATTTGTTGGGGGGGGGTGGGTATGGGGTTGGATTGGTGTAGTAGAAAGAGATCTGGGCAGTTGAGGGACTATTGTGGGGGGGGGGGGGGGGGAGTGTGCCTTTTTTTCTGGCTGCAGTGAAAGTGGAAAAGAAAACAATCCGGCTCTAATCAGAACCAGGTCACTGCGCTGTCCTCCTGTACTCTGGGCCGAGCCTGACGTTTACAGCCCTCTGCTTGGCTCTGCGCTCGCCCTTTACGACAGAGGCACGGCCCATGAAGGGAAGCCACGCCATATAACTGATTTGCTGGCATTCCTGGATCTACATGTAAAGGACGCCTGGAATCACAGGGCTCCCATTTAGGAGTACACGCAACAGGAAATGGTTTCTTATATATCACTCCGACTTTCTGACAAGAGTATTGCAGAGCAGAGGTTGAATCTGGCTCCATCCCCAGTCAGTGTTCCGAGGGCTGAGTCATAAGTTGTTTTGTTTTGTGCCCCCCCCCCACCCACCCACTTTCTGAAGTTTTTCTCTTTTGTTGCGTTTGGTTCTTGTTTGTTTAACTTCTGCCCTTAAAAAGTATTTGCGTGGAACACATGTTGACTCGTCCTGATAACAACTGCAATCAGCAGTGTTGCGTTTTGGAAGTGATGTAATCATCTCTGTATTAAACTGAAACAAAAGCGAGGCAGCAGGACGATTCTGACAGCCAGGTGCAGAGGAGCTGGCTCCAGCCTCCATTGGCTCAGACCCGTTGGAAAATGCTTTGCAGAATTTATCTGAACCCTTTTCCCTTGACAAATTATTTTATTGTTCCCGGACAGTTGGTTTGCATTTATTCTCTTGGCTAATGATCGGTTAAGACCATGTGCTCACTTTAGTTTTTTTTTTTCCTTTTGCGTTATTCAACATTATTTCCCCCCCATCCCCCATGTGGGGCTCATCCAATG